>NW_024372813.1:2522086-2708623 GCF_014805655.1 Passer montanus
CCCCGCGGGCCCCCCGCCGCACTCCCTCCGTGCCCCCCCGCCGTGTCCCGAGCGGCCGCCGGCGGAGGGTGGAGCGCGGAGGAAATTCCGCGGGGGGGTGTGGCGGCGGCGGCGGGGCGTGACCCCCCCACGCCCACGGGTGGGGGACACGCCGCGGGGGGACGGGCTGGGGACACGGCGGGGACAAAGCGGCGCGGGGGACTGCGGAGGGCGTTTTCCCACGCTCCCCCCCCCGCCCAAGGTCACCCGAAATGCCTCCTTAAGCTGTTCAGGGCTATTAACGGGGGGCGCTAATTATTCCCGGGCTGTGGGGGACAGAAAGTGTTTGGGGGGGCGCACAGCACCCCCAGAGATGTGGGTTTGAGGGGGGACCCCCCGAGCCCCCACCTCGCACCCCTGGCTGGGTTTGGGGTGCGCCGGGCTGAGGACGGAGGAATTCAGTCCACCCATAAAGGGGGGGAGGGTCAGCAATGGTGGAATTTGGGGGGCAACGAGCCCCCCCCGCCCACTTAGCTGCCCCATCCCGCACCCCCTACCCCTGCGGCGCTTTGGGGCACAAGGGACCCCCAAATTTGGGAAGGGGAGGGTCCCCCAGGGCAGGACGGAGTGTCCCTTTTGCACCTCAATGAGCCGGTTTGTGGGGACCCCCGGCTGTGAGGGGCTGGGCCTGGGGGGCTCTGCGGGGACATTGGGGTCCCCAGGTGCGGGGGGCACTTGGGTGTCTGTCTGGGGGTGTCCCCTGGTGTGTTTTGGGGGGTCTGGCTGGAGGGGGTGCTTGGAGGACCTGGGGATGTGTTTTTGGGGGTCCCAGACTGAGCGTGGGGTGTTTGACGGGTGTCTCTCCTTGTTGGGGGTTGGCTGGTTAGGGGGGTGTTTGGCGGGGGTCCCTGGCTGAGTGTTTGTGTTGGGGGTCGCCCCAGTTTGTGGGCACTGGGGGGTCTCTGTCTGGGGCTGTTTGGGGGTGTGTTTGGAGGGGGCTCTGTGCGTTGGGGTCCCCGGGTGAAGAGGTGGGTTCTGGGGAGGGGGGGATGTCCCTGGCTCTTTTGGGGTGTGCTGGGGGGCTCCCGGCCGTGTCTGGGGGTGATTCACGGGGGGCTGTGTTTGGGGGTTCCGTGCCTCTGTGCGTGTGTTGGGGGGTCCCTGCCTGTGGGGGTTCGCGGGGATCCCTGCCCCGAGTGTCGAGGTGCTGTGGGGGACCCGGTTTTATGGGGACGGTGAATTCGGGGCTCCGTGTGGGAGCGGGGGCTCCGTGCCGGTGCCGGGGGCTCGGTGCGGGTGCTTTGGGCTCGGTGCCGGTGCCCGGGCTGCGGGGGGCCCGGGACAGCGCCGGGGGGTCCCGGGGCGGTGCGGGGGGCGACGAGGAGCTCGTTGGGCCGGGGGCTGCCCCGAACCGCCCGCCCCCACGCGTGCCCCGGGACGGTGCGGCGGGGCTGGGGGTCCCGCTGGTCCCTCGGCTGTGTGGCGGTGCCGCGGGGGCGCAGCGCCGGCCGTGCCGCGGGTGGGGCCGTGCCCGGTGCCCCCCGCGGGGACCCAGCCGGCCCGGCGACCCCCGGCTGGCCCCACGCCCCGCCGGAGCCGCCCCGAGGCGCCGCCCCGGTCGGTTGGTTGGCGAGAGCCCGTTAAAAAAACCCCTTCGCCCCCGCCCCGTGCCTCAGTTTCCCTGGCTCCTCACGGACTGCGGGTCTCTTGCAGGGCCAGGGGAAGGCGACGCCCGCCATGAGCTCGTCGGCGCTGCTGGCTGAGGGCCCCCTCGACCCCCCGGTGCTGCTGGCCGACATCAAGACGGAGCCCCCCGAGGAGCTGCTGGCCAGCGACTGCAGCCAGCCCCAGGCCGAGCCCGTCGATCTCTCCCTCAATAAATCCAAGGTGGCTCCGGCCTCGGCCCCGCCGCCACCGCCCCCCACCTCGGTCCAGTCTTCCCCCATGCTGGTGGCTCCCCCGCTCCCCGCCTCCAGCACCGTGTCCATCCCGCCCTCCGGCCTCAGCTCCACCTCGGCCATCCCGGCTGTCCTCTCACCCGGCTCCATCCTGGCCTCGACGCAGGGCAGCGGCGGGCAGCAGATCCTCCACGTCATCCACACCATCCCCTCCGTCAACTTGCCCAGCAAGATGGGCAACCTGCAGACCATCCCCGTGGTGGTGCAGTCCCTCCCCGTCGTCTACACCACCGTGCCCACGGACGGCGTCACCGCCATTACCGTGCCCCTCATCGGGGGGGACGGCAAGAACGCTGGCTCTGGTAAGGGCACCTGGGGGGAACGCTGGAATCGGGGGGTGGGGGGTGTGTGTCCTGACTTGTGGAGGGGCACCCTCGAAGGGGGATCTCATTTTTCGCTGTGGGGCGTCCCTGCCACCGCCATGTGCCACTCTCATGCAAAACCTCTCAGCCCCCAGCCTGTGCCCCCCAGGGGACATGGGGAGGGCAGGGACACACAGGGCATGGCACTGCCTGTTCTCCACCCATCCTGCTGCTGGCAGCCTGCCCTGCCCTTCCCACTGGCTGCCTGCTGCCAGCAGCTCTGGTTTCAACTCAGCTGCTCCCTGTGCCCCCCACAATTCCCCTTTCCCAGGACATTCCCAGCTTCCCACCTTATCCGGGGTGGAGGACCTGGATCTGCCCTGCTCTGGGCAGGAGCAGGCAGCCCAAAGTGGTGCCCCCGAGTTGTTTGCTCCCTTTGGGGATTCTCCCTCTGCCCACTTGGATTTGATTCTCTGTAGGGACGGGCTGTGCCAGGAGCTCTGCAGGAGCAGGGAGGAGGCTGCACCCTGATGTGGGGTGGCTGTTTTGGGATGTCTCTGCTCTGTGCTCACCCCTTGCCCCTTTGTGCCCTAAAGCTTTCCTTTCCCGGACCCCTCCAGTGAAAATGGACCCCGGCTCCGTGTACCCCATGGACATGAACAGCGACAGCGAGGACAGCGCCTCCGAGAGCGGCCCGGCGCCTTTCCAGGACCTCCAGAGAGAGTGAGTCTCCTCCTGCCTGTGCCTCCCCACCCTTTTATCCCCCCCCAGCCCCCCGTGGGCTCCGTGGGCTGCGGGGCCGTGGCTCCAGCTCTCCCTGCTCCCGCAGGCCGGCGGCGCGGGGCCCCAGAGCCGATTCCCCGGACCTGAAGAAGCGACGCATCCACCAGTGTGACTTCGAGGGCTGCAATAAGGTCTACACCAAAAGCTCCCACCTCAAAGCCCACCGGAGGATACACACAGGTAGGGGTGGGATCCGTGTCCCTGCATTCCCCATGGCGTGGTGCCGTGTCCCTGGGTGGCCCTTTGGGAGTGCTGTGTGGAGGTGCTGAGGGATTCCCCGTTGGGAATTTCTGTGAGGGCTTTGGGGGCTCGTTGTGGCGGCGCTGACCCCTCGGTGCTCCCCTGCACAGGCGAGAAGCCCTACAAATGCACGTGGGAAGGCTGCACCTGGAAGTTCGCCCGCTCCGACGAGCTCACCCGGCACTTCCGCAAGCACACGGGCATCAAACCCTTCCGCTGCTCGGACTGCGACCGCAGCTTCTCCCGCTCCGACCACCTGGCCCTGCACCGCCGGCGGCACGTCATGATGTGAGCGGTGCCCGCGGCGCTGGGAGCCGGCAGCGCCTCCCTCCCTCCCTCCCTCCATCCATCACACCCCGCGGCTCTGCGGGGCGGGGCGGGGACCGCGGCAGCGCCGGGGCCGTGCCCGCTGCAGGAGCCCCGCCGGCACGGCACGGGACGGCAAACAATGGATTCTGGACTGCTGCCCCTTCTCTCTTGTCCCCAGCTGTTTTTATTCCTGGGTTTGTCCTCGCCTGGAGGCTCCTTGACTCCTCACCTGGAATTCACCCAGCAGCTGCCTCCGGCTCTTCAGCCTCCTGCCCGTTGTTGTCCCCGTGTGCTCCCTGTCTCCTGCCCCTGCAGTGCCTGGGGGCCGAGGCAAGGACGGGGGGCAGGTGATGGGGTGATGGGCCCCTGTGGAGGAGCTGATGGCCATTCCTGCTCCATCCCCAGACTGTCCCAGCAGGAGAAGGGACATCACCTCTCTCTGCGTCCCTCAGCACGTGCTGGGCTTCATGGGAAGTGCTGGGTGTACAGAGAGCCAGGAGGAAAAGAGGAATCAAGAAAGGGGGAAACAACCCAACAGTGACCCACAAACAAGACCATCACCACCACACAAAGGGAAACTTTGTGAAACATGGAACTTTTATTTTATGGAATTCTACAGGGGGTGGGACAGGGTGGGGGGGACGAGGGCCAGCAGCTCTCGGGTTTTTTGGAAGGCTCTGGGCCACTTGAAGTGTTTCTAAGTTAAACCAGCGGCTGTGGCCACACGCTTTGCTTTTTAATAATGGTTTTTGAGGAGTGTTTCTTCATCCCTCCCAGCCAACCCCCCTGGTTGCTGAGAGGGTGTCAGGATTTAGGGTTGGGTGGTGGGAAGGGTGATGGGGACCATGCTCAGGGCAGTCCCTGCAGGGAGTTCCCAGACTCCCTCTGAGCTGGTGCTTTGCCCTGGCTGTGTGGGGATGGTGAACTGGTGTGAGAGGGGCTGGGGGGGCACTTCAGGGACCTGAAAACAACTCCCAGCTGCTTGGGAAAGTGCTTTTCCTCAGCTTCCCAGCCAGGGTGTGCCACAGGCAGAGCTTGTCCCTGGCCTGAGGTAGTCCCTGACCCCCACGGCCTGAGGGAGAGGCTGGCTGGGAACAGAGCCACTGCCCCTGGCCACGGCCACCCCACCCTGCAGGCCTGGCCAGAGTGGCTGAAAGCTGCCACGTGGGGAATGTCTGGTCAGATCTATTAATGGCAGGAGGCACCACGGATTGGCCTGGTCAGGGCGAGGGTGTCACCTCCCACAGGGGACAGGGACCAGGCAGAGCTGTTCAAGGCATTCTGTGTCCAGAGGAGGGACTGAGGGGGTCCCAGTGCCCTGAGCTGGATGAGCAGGAATGATCTTGAATGAACTTGAGCAGGATCTCCTGCTCCAGCTGGATCCCTCCAAATCCCTGTGGGACCTGGTGGGATTCATCTGAGAATCCTCCAAGAGTTGCTGTTGCCATCACAAAGCCTCTCTTGATGATTTTGAATGGTTTTGGGACTCCAGGAGGCCCCAGCTGGCTGGAAACTGGGGACTGTTGTCCTGATTTTCCAGAAAGGCAAGAAGGAGGACCCCAGAACCCACAGGCCTGTCAGTCTCACTTCAGTGCCCAGTAAAATCATGGAAAACATGATTCTGGGAAGTATTGGAAGATACCTGGAGAACAACACAGTTATTGGTGACAGCTCCATGAGGGGAAAGTCCAGCTTGTCCAGCCTGATTTCCTTCCACAGCAGGGTATCCCACCTGCCTGATAAGGAAAGCCAGGAGATGGAATCCTCTTGGACTCCAGCAGAGCTTTTGATCCTGTCTCTGCCAGGGTCCTTCTGGACAAACTGTCCAGGCTGCAGCTGGATGAACACATGGGATGGGGGAGCAACAGGCTCCTGGGTTGGGCACAGAGGACGACAGAGTGGGGTGACACCAGCCTGGCACCTGTCATTACTGGGGTTCCACAGAGCTCCAGCCTCATCCCCGTTCTCTTCATCATCCTGATGAACAACCCAGATCTGGGACTAAGGAATAATAAGGAAAAAAATCTCCAAATTCTTCAGTTGAAGCTTTTTGGGGATTTTGCACGAAAGATGTCCTATTCCAGAGAGAAAAATTACCAAAAAAAGGATAAAAATACTCCTTACAGAAATGAAAAAAATCCTACTTTTGGAGGATTTGAGAATTCTGTCACCTTTTGAAAGGCCCCGCGGCGCCACCTGGGCTCGGCCGAGGGTAGAGCTTCTTAAAGGGCCCGGCTGGGTCCCCGCGGGGGGCACCGGGCACGGCCCCACCCGCGGCACCGAGGGGCAGCCGAGGGACGAGCGGGACCCCCAACCCCTCCGCACCCCGCGCTGGGGCCTGGGGCACGCGTGGGGCACCCGGCATGAGGCCAGCACGGGCACCCCCTGCCCAAACCGGCTCCTCCTCGGGGGTGTCACTGGGGGTGCTGGCACCCCCAGGCAGAGACTGGGGCTCCCTTTGGGGGCACAGGGTGCTGGCACTGTGTGCCAGGCCCGGGGGGTTTCCTATGGGGGTGCTCGGGAGGTGCCCTTTAGGGGGACGGGGCGCTCTTTGGGGGTGCTGTCACCCTGTGTTAAGGTTCAGGGTGGCACTTTGGGGCACTGGGGCTCTGTGCTCGCCCTTTTTGGGGTGCTGGGGTGACCGTCCCGTCCTTCATTCCCCGGGTTGGTTGTGGGGTGCCGCCCCTCCTGCCCGCCCGCAGTCCGTGAGCGGGGCTGGAGCCGGGCGGTGCCCGGGGCGGCTGGGCCGGGTCCCGCGGGCGCTGCTGTCCCCGGCGGGCGCTGCTGTCCCCGAGCCGCGCTGCTGTCACCCGCCGGCCGCGCTCGGGCACCCGGTGGCGCCAGCGGCCCGCGCTGGGCCACGGCCGGAGGAGGAGCCCAGGGATTCCCGGCCTTTGGGAATCTCCCCGAGCGCCCGGGGGCCGCCGCGGCGGCGCTGAGCCCTCGGGGCTCCCCCGGTTCGGGTCAGAAGCCCGTGGGGAGGCTGCACCTCGGAGTTCCGCAAGCACGGGGCCATCAAAGCCTTGCTGCTCGGACTGCAGGTTCTTGTGCCGGCAGGGACTGCTGGCACAGGCTGGGCTGGCAGGGGGAAGGGGGGGACAGCCCCCAGGCCTCGGGAGGAGCTGCAGAGGTCTGGGGGTCACGCAGGGCCCTGTGCCAAATGCACAAAGGGACAGCGGTGTGTGGGCATCACCCTGCAGCTGGAGATGATGCCGACACCCTGCCACACAGGAGCAGGTGCCAACCCCTCCCCAGGGGCTGGGGCTGCCATCCCGGGGTCCCGGCTGTGCTCCCTCCCAGCCCTCTCTCCTGGCTGAGGCCCTGAGGGCTTTTAATTTCTCAGCAGCCCCACTTGAGATCCCCACCCACATCCCTGGGCCCATTTAAGCTCGGCCTGGGGCCTCCAGCTGCCCCCTGTGCTGTCCTGAGCTGTCTCAGCCCTTTCCACAGCCACGGCCCCCCTGGCTCTGACCCTGACCTGCCCCATCCCTGTGACCTGGGACTGTCCTGCAGCTCGTGCCAAGGGCAAGGTGAACCCCAGGGAGGGCTGTGCCACCCCTGTTCTGGGCACAGGTGGTCCCTGAGCTTCAGCAAAGCCCCTCTGGCAGTGGCTGCCAGACGCTGTGGCATGAGGGGCACACCCAGCTCCACATCCCCTGGGAATTCTCCAGTGCCTGGGGTTGTGCTTGGTGGGAGGCCAGAAAACCTTCCCAGTTGTTTTCCAGGCTCGGCAAAGGTCCAAGGTGGGGTTTGGGGGAAAAAAGGCCAATACCAGCCCCTTCCTCCAACCCTGAATTTTTGTCCTGGGAATGCACCTCAGTCTCAGGCCTTTCTGCTTCCTCAGCTCCCTCCTCCTGTCCCAGGAACCCTGGAGGAGCTGCTCCATCTCCCAGTGCTCCCCCACTGCCTGACTGGGGGTACTGGGGGCCTCCCCATCGCCTCTGGGCTCTTTCCCCATCCCCTGCCTGCACTTTTCCTGGCTGGCAGAAGAATTTAGCAATCCCCAAAGTGCTTCCCTGTGAACCAGCAGTGACTGGGAGGGTTCTGCAGCCTGCTGGGGGGTCCTGCCAGCTGGTGGCCCCCCCGTGTCCTGGGGTGACTGGGGTGACAGTGTCCTGGCTCTGGGATCCCCGCGGTCCCTGCGGGCCGTTCCTTGTCCCTGTCCCTGTCCCTGTCGGGGGTGCCGGGGCCTCTCCGCCCGCCCGCCCGGCACTGCTCAGACTGGTTTAGCAAGTGGATGGGACGGGGCGGCCGCTTTTCTTTTGAAGGGCTCCCGGGAAGCATTTGATGGCTGGAAACCTCCGAGGAGGAGAAAGGAAAAGACAAAAATAGGTGGTTTTGGGTTTCGGTGGGGGAGCGGGGGAGGCGCGGGGCTGCTCCGGCAGCTTTGCAGACCTTTGTGTGCCGGGCGTGGGGACAGGCGAGCGGGGCGTCCCCGGCCAGGGAGCCCGAGCAGCGCCCGGCCCGACCCGGGGCGTCCCCGGCCAGGGAACCCGAGCAGCGCCCGGCCCGACCCGGGGCGTCCCGGGCCAGGGAGGCAGAGCCAGAGCGGCCCGGGATGTCCACCACGGCCCCGAGAGAGGTGGGTGCTCCGGGGTGGCTGGGGGGGTTCGGGGTGGCAGCAGGGAGGGGGGAGCTGCTGCAGGAGGGAAACAGGGCCAGGGACCCCCAGGCAGGGCCTGGCCCCTTCCCCAGCCCCCCCTCCTGGGTGGGAGCTGAGTGGGGGCTCTTGGGGGTCCCTTGGGGTGAGGGTGGCTGTGGGGATGCTGGGGCTGCCTCTGCCTCTGCCTGTGCCTGGCATCATGACGGGAGTGGGAGCTGAGGTTTGCTTCCCAGTCTGATACAGGTTTCCTCAAAATTCGGTGCCTTTCTTGCCTTTTACCTCAAGTCTCTGTAATCCGGGGCTTCACCTGCCTCCTGCTCCCTTGTGAGAGGAGGACCTGGCTGTCCTTCCTCCCCATTCCCATGGACCCGGGATCAGGGGCTGGCTCCCCAGTTCTCCCCCAGCAGCCCCAGCCCCTGGGCTGGGACCCCCTTTCAGCTCCGTGCGGCCCCTCCATCCCTCCCTGCACAGGAGCTCCCTTCCCAAACCCCCTCCAGCCTCTCGCTGTCGGCTTCTCAGAAGGGAATTCTGCGTGCTACAGGGAGGAAAACGTGAGCGGTGTGGGGAGGGGAGTGCGCTGGTGGCCGGGTCACAGGGAGCCGCCCTTATCTCTGTGCCACCGCGGGTGGCACGTGGGGACACACCGGGACCGGCGGGACCTCGGGGCAAAGGGCCGGTGGCAGAGAGAATCCACGATTCCCCAAGGCCGTTCTCCCGGGGCAGATAAGGGCGCTGCCTGCGTTTGGCCCATCCCTGCGAGGAGGGGCGGCTCTGCCTTGGGGAATCGTGGATTGCTCCCTGCTGGGCAGGAGCAGCCTGGAGAGAGCCCTGCCCCTGGGATTCACCTGGCTGCGCATGGGATGGAGAGAAAGGGAACACATTTGGTTTTTATAATGGAATCATGGAACGGTTTAGGCTGAAAGAACCTTAAAGCTCATCCCATCCCAACCCTGCCATGGCAGGGACACCTCCCACTGTCCCAGGCTGCTCCCAGCCCCAGTGCCCAGCCTGGCCTTGGGCACTGCCAGGGATCCAGGGGCAGCCCCTGCTGCTCTGGGCACCCTCACCACCCTCACTGCAAACTTCCCCTTTCCCCGTGTGGTCCTGCAGGGCTGGTGACACATCCCCCTGTCCCTGGCAGCCCCTTGGAGTGCTGGTGAGAGTTCAGCAGCAGCACAGCTTCCCTGGAGAACAAAGCAAGGCCTGAGCTGTTCCTGTGTTTGCTCTCCCAAGGGCTCACAGGCTCTGCTCCCTGGGATGCTCAGCCCCCCAGCTGATGTTTTGGGTCCCTGGTGTGGGGTGGCAGCTGTGACACCAAACCTCTGCTGTGGCTCCTGCTTTGAGCAGTCACAGGTCCATGTGAGGGCCCTGGAGTGGCAGGAATGCCATGGGAACAAGCATTCATTCCCTGCCCTGGCAGCACTGCTGCTTTCCCTTTGGCCAGGGGGTAGAGTAGCCTCGGCTCTCCCTCCACTCCTGTGGTCCCCTGGAGCTGCTGGGATGTCCCCAAGGTGGTGACAGCAGCGTCCCTGCCTGTGTGGGATCCTGCCTGGGACACCCAGGGAAGTGGGGAATCTGGGGCTGATTTGGGATGGGTGATGGGTGAACACAGTGAGGATCCAGGGGAGGGGCTGGGGACAGTTGGGGCTGCATTATCTGGAGCAGAATGGGTCTTTTTTTTTTTCCTGTTCTTTGCCAAAAAGGTAATTTTTATTCCCTTGTATCTCTGGATCTTTACACTCCTTCCTTTCCAGAAGTGAAACCCAAACACAGTTGCCCGGTGTCTCCATATGAACTCTGTTCCCTCCTACCTGTCTGTGCTTTTCCAACTGTTGCTTTTCTTTTCCTTCAGTATTTGTCCCTTTTATTTTTGATCCTTCACTTTTATTTTTGATCCTTCACTTTTTCTCCCTGGGAATGAGAAATGTGAACAAGGAGGAATTTCCTCTCAAAATTAGTTTTGATGCAAAATTGACCCATTCATGGAAAAATGGCATTTTCTTATTGAAAAGTACCCATGTCTGTAAACAACTAGAATGTCCCCCTTGTTTCAGTGCAGGGGACTGAGTCTGGGGACACTGGCCCAGCTGGGGGGTGTTCCAGGCCTTGGGGTTGGGGACTGACCCCTCCATCCTGGTGGTGCTGGAGCTGGCTGGGCCCCGTGGCTGATGAGGCTCCTGGAAGGGCTCAGGGACTGGGATTGAATCCTGGAGTGCTGGAACTTCCTGAGCTCCGTGTGGGAGCACGCTGGTGACAGATCTGGAAACCTGCTCAGGGTTGGGATTGGGGTTAAATCCTGGGGCTTCCTGAGCACTCTGTTGGAGCATGACTGGTCATGGAGCTTGGGTTTGGGATTGGGGATTGAATCCTGGAGTGCTGGAATTTCCTGGCCTCTCTGTGCGAGCACAGCTGGTGACAGAGTTTGGGATGGGGATTGGGGATCAAATCCTGGGGTGTGGGATTGTCCTGAGCTCGATGTGGGAGCACGGCTGGTGACAGAGTTTGGGATTGGGATTGGGGATCAAATCCTGGGGTGTGGGATTGTCCTGAGCTCGATGTGGGAGCACGGCTGGTGACAGAGTTTGGGATTGGGATTGGGGATCAAATCCTGGGGTGTGGGATTGTCCTGAGCTCGATGTGGGAGCACGGCTGGTGACAGAGCTCCCAGTGACCCGCTTGGGATTGGGATTGAATCCCGGGCTGTGGAAGCTTCCTGAGCTCCCTGTCGGAGTGTGGCTGGTGACAGAGCCTGGGGTTGAGATTTGAGTCCTGGGGTGCTGGAGCTTCCCAAGCACGTTGTGGGGTCACGGCTGGTGACAGAGCTCCTGGCCACCTTCTCAGGGTTGGCATTGGGATTGAATCCCGCGGTGTGGGATCTTCCCGAGCTCCCTGCCAAAGCACACCTGGTGACAGGGCTTGGGGTGCTGCAGCTCCCCGGGCTCCCTGCCGGAGCTCCTCTCGCCCTTTTATGCTCGGTGTCCCGGCGGGGCCGGCGCCGGGAGCCTGATTGGCTCCGCATCACCGCGCCGCTTCCCGGTGCCGTTTCCTCCTCCCGCGGCCAGGTAGAGCCTCCCGCGGCCAGGTGCAGCTCCGACCGCCGCCGGCCTCCCCGCGCAGCTCGCTCCGGCTCGCCCCGGGCCTTTTCCCTTCCCCTGCCTTGTTTCTGCCCGTTTCCCCGTTCCCCGGGCCGGGCCCGTCCCGGCGCGGGCGCGGGGGGATGAGCGGCGGGCTGGTGGACGCCGCGGTGTTGGCACCGCTCAAACCCGTCAGCATGTCCGGGGAGCCCAGCGAGGACAGCCCGGTCTTCGAGGACATCAAAGCCCCCTCGCGGCCCCTGGAGACCCCTCCCGAGCTGGCGCAGGTAAGCGATGGGACGGGGCCGCTCCCGCCCGCTCAGGTGCTCCCGGAGCCTCGGGATTTGGGCTGGATTCTGCTTTGTTTCTCCCGTCGTTGCTGCGACACCCCCGTGGCCCCGTCGGCTCCCGCTTCCCCCCGCGCTGGCTTTTCTCACGGGCGTGTTGGGTTTCGTTTGGGAATTTTGGTTTGGGTTTTTCGCCTCCCGTCTGCCTTCAAAACTCGCCGGCGTCCGTGTGGGGTTTGCTCCCACTCCGGGGTTCAGTCCCTGTCCCCTGGGGTGGCAGGCCAGGGGGTGTCCAGGGGCTCTCCCACCGGGAAGGGTTTTGGGATCTGGATTGCTGTGCCTGCGTGTGCTGGACGGGACACGGGACCTTATTTTCCATTTTATTTTATTCTCTGTACTTTTCCGCCACCACGGCGGAGAAGGAATGCTCCTTGAGATTCCCTGGCAGCGTTCCCCCCAGATAAAGCCCGGGATAAGGCTCTGGGGTGTTCCCGCAGGCCCACCCCTCTCCCGGGCCCTGCTGCCCACCCCGTGTGGGGGGACCAGGCTCCGTGTCCCACCCCGAGCCTCCGGCCGCTCTTCCTGGTGGGAAGGAGGGTGAGGCAGGCCGGGCCGCACCCTGGAGCCGAGGTTTCCCCTTTTCCCGCTCCGTGGGGCGCGGGGTGCCCGGGGTAATGATTAACCCCAACCCCACGGCCCCAGCGCCATTTTGGTCGGGGCGGGAGCGCTGCGGGCCCGGCCCCGGGGCCCTGCAGGGACCCCCCCCGGCTGCTGCTCCTCCGGAGACCCCCGGGAGGCCACCCCAGCCTGGGGGGCACCAGCCGGGCTCGGGGCCACGTCCCCACTGCCCCTGCTCTGGTTCCCACGTCAGCGGCGTGCCAAGGGCCATTTTGGGGCTGTGTCCCACAGAGGGAGGTGAAGGCCCTGGCTCCATCCCTGGATTTCCTGGAGCTCCGGGATCCACTGGGGCTGGCAGTGGTGCTCGTGGGTGTGGGCTCCTCCCTCCCGGTGGGCTTCCTGCTCCTCCATGGGGGTTCAGGGATCACCTGGATCAGAGCTGGGTGGTGGTTCTTGGACAGCTGGGGTTTGTCCCCAGGGCCTGTCCCGGGGGGAAGCTGTCAGCTCCCTCCAAACCCCCCAAAACGGGCTGGACAGGGTGAGCTTGGCTTCTTGCCTTTTTCCATCCAGGTGGGATGAGGCAGTGCGGCCATGGCTGGCTCTGAGCCACCTCCTGTCCCCCTCATGGGGACACCCATGGCTGGGGACACCTTCACCCCACCCCATCCCTGCTGTGCTTCCAGGGGAAAGGCAGTTTCTGCTCCCAGTTTGATCCCACTTTGCTCTGGGGTGGTGGCAGCTGAGGGGTGGCCTTGGAGGTGTCACCCTTTGCCACTGACCCTCCTGTGTCCCCTTCTGGGCAGTGGGATCCTGGGACAGCGGCTGTGGAGCCGAGCAGGTCCCATGGATCCCGTGGATCCCCAAACCCTCGCAGGGAGCAGGGCTGTGCTGGGACACCCTAAGAGCCCCGGGCTGGACCCCAGAGCCCCCGGGCAGGAGTTTCCACGGCCTGGCCGCTGTCTCCCGGCGCGTTCCAGAGGCTGTGGCGCTGTGGGAGCCCTGCCTGGAGGCTGGAGGAGCTGCAGCGCTGCGAAGCCTTTGCTCCAGAGGGTTTTTATCAGCTTGACAAGGCTGGTGCCAAAGGCTGTGACCTGTCAGGCTCCAGCTCGGGGCAGTTCCCGCTGCTCTGGCTGCCCGAGCTTGGGAAGAGGCAGGAGCAAATCATCCCTGTGGTTTCAAAGTCCCACTGCCATATATCCCTGTAAAATTGCTTTTCAGATGGGAGCTCTTTGCTGTTGAAAATTTTATTGAATCGGGCTCAGGTGGAAACAAATCCTTTGTGGAATTTCCAATCAAATTTTCCCTTTCTTTGTCTTTTCCAAAAAACCCAAACCAAAACCAAACCAAAAACCCACAAACAAACAAACAAAAAACCTGAGAAAAGAGGAGGGAAAAGGGCTTGTGAGAGAAAAGGACTTTTCCTTCCTGATTTGAGTCAGATCAGTCAGAAAAAGCATTTTCCTCTTTAAATCTCCAGTGGCTCATGCTGGAGGGAAAAATAATAATAATTTTATAATTAATAATAATCATCATCATAAAAACAAAGGCAGTAAATAATAATGATGATAATAATAATAATAATAACAATAATAATAATAATAGTAGTAGTAGTAGTAGTAGTAGTAAAGCAAAAGTAATGTCCAGGGAGCATTTCAGGAGAGGAGGAGCTGATCCTTTGTGTGGCTGTCGGGTTCCCTGGATGAGTGAGGGCCCTGGGGGATTTATCCTTGCTCCCACCTGGCTGCCACAGCATTCCTGGGCACCTGGGGCTGGAGAAGCAGCCCGGGATCACCCGGGGCCTGGGGGGACAGGGCAGGAATTGGCTCCTCCAGGCTCCCCGGTGGCTGTGGAGGTGTCACAGGGCTCTGCCACCCCTGTCCTTGAGGGCTTGGGAAGACAATCCCTGTGTCCCTTCCAGCTGGGAATTCTGGTGTTGGAGGCTCCGGGGCTGTTGAGAGAGGGCAGGAGCTGCTGGAAAGAGACAGAAGGACAAACCCCAACCCTGTCCCTCGGTTTAACCCCTTCCTGCCTGTGCCAGGCCCCAGGGCAGTGGTGGTGGTGAGCTCCCAGTGGGGCTGAGGCTGTGTGGGAAACAAGGAAGGTGCTGATGAGTGGGGAAAGGGATTTTCCTTGGCTGCAGGCTGAGGAACAGCAGCAAAGGGCTCCCTTTGTGTTCCCTGATCCCAGTTCCTGCCCCACAGGCACTTCCCCATTCTGTCCTTGGCTCCCTCTGGGCTGGGGGGTGCTCAGGAGGAATAAAACTTCTCCAGCATCTGGGAGGTGCTCAGACACATCAGATGGCATCAGGAAAGTGCTGTTCCCAGAGCTTTTCCTGGCACTTCTCCTCCTCAGTGCTGGGAATGGCACTGCCAGAGCCTTCCAGCAGCGTGGATGAACTGTGGAACAGGGTGCGAGTGCTGGGGGCTCCTCTGACTTCACCTTGGATCTTGGCAGGGATTTTGCTCCTGGATCACAGGAGAAGCTGGATCCAGCATTTTTAGGAATGCTCCAGCTTTCAGGGGGTGTTTCAGTCCTGCCCTGTCCCTGTGCCACGTCCTGCACCTCCTTTGGTGCATCCTGCTCATGAATGTGGCTGTGGTGGCTTGAGGGTGGCTGTCCCTTGGAGCAGGGATGGCTTTTCCTGCTTCTTGGTGCTCCAGTGCCTTGGAACCAGGGTGATGGGTCCTGGTCAGGGCCAGGAGAGTCCTGCCTTCCATAAATAAAGCTCCTTTACTTTTTAGGAGAGATGTTGGAGTGCCAGCACAGCTCCCAGGGGATGATTCATTTCCTTGGAATCTCAGGAGCCGCAGGCAGGGAATAAATTTGGCTTTTCTGCAGGAAAGGGGAGATGGCCGCTTTGAAATTTCGCTCTGGACCTGGAATGAGATGCCTGGGGATAATTCCCTCCCTTGGGGATCCTCCTGGCTTTGGAGAAGGGTTTAGAAATTCCATGGAAGTGTGCAAATCCATTTCCACAGGTGCTGGCAGCCTGGGCAGGCTCCAGGGAGTGCAGGAATGGGGTGGGGAGGTGGGAAGTTAAATGTTGCCAAGGAGGAACGGGAGCACCTGATCCCTCTGACACGAGGATGGGTTTGGGAGCTGGTGGAGCCTTGCATGAGGGATCTCCAGAGGGAGGGAGCCTTCCCTCTGTTTTGCTTCGGGATCAGCTGATCCCAGTGTTTTGGGACCAGCCCGTGGATTTGCAAGTCTGATGAGCTTTGTGCCTGGCAGGTGTCTGCAGGGCCACAGGGAACTGGGAGACATTCCCAGAAAGGATCTGTTTATCCCTCTAATTTTTTCAGAAGACCCTCAGGAGAATCCCCAGCCCAGGGGTGTGCCAGGGGTTGGTCCCACGGCAGAGCAGCTCCAGAGCCTGCAGGGAGCCCTGGGTAAAACCAGTGAGCCCAAACCCGGCACACCTGGGGGCTTCATCCACAGCAATCGGTGTTTGATTTTTCTGGAGGCTCCAAACCCCACCGAGCTCCCCGGGCGGGGCGGGATGGAAGGAGAGAGGGATGGAAGGAGCAGCTCCTTGCAGCAGAGCAGCTCAGCCGAACTTTGAGCCGCGGGGCTCTGGCCCGCTGGGACAAAGGCTGATTGTTCTGCTCGGGAAGGAGGGAGCGAGGGAAGGGATGGGGATTCCAGGTGTGCCGTGCTCGTCCTCCTCCCTGCGACCTGCCATCCGCTTGGATTAGCAGGAAAAGCGCCTGGCGGTTGGTGTTTTCTTCCTTTTTGGAAAGCGGGGAAAGGAGGGAAGGAGCGGGCGCTCGGGTCTCCCTCGGCGGCTCCTCCCGAGCGCTGTGTGGGAGGCACACGCCGTCAGCCGAACTCGCTGCCCGGCTTTGGGGAATGCATTTCTGGCCCGTGCATCACCGCCCGGGAGCTTTCCCCCTCTCAAACCTGTTCGGTCACCTCCCGGCGCCGTTTTGTTCTCCTTCCCTGCTCCACTGAGTTCTTTTATCCAACCCATCCACTGCAAATAATCGCACTTACGAGCGTCTTGTGAGCTCGATTACAGTGTTTGCTTTCCTCGTGCTCCATTGGCGAATTCCCGCAGTCACAGGGTCCGGCCGGGCTCTGGGGATTGGAGAACTCGTGTTTACAATTCAGATGTTCTCAGAACTTGAGCTAGCATGAAAACCCTCCAAAAAAAGCCCCATAGGCTGTTTACCACATCAAAGAGCTTCAGCCCCGTTCAAGCTCGGCTTGAAACTCAAACAAAGAATCTTTCATTGAGTTCAGAAATGCTGCGAGAATTCTTGGAAAATTATTGTTTTCTCAGCGTGATGGGGAGGGGCCTTCAAGTTTCCACCCAGAGCAGGATTTTCAAGTATTAAAATGCATTTCAGAACCTCGCTCTTTGTAGGATTTTCAGTGCAAGCAGGGGAAGGGAACGGCAAGGAATTCATCCCAGTGTAGCTGCTCTGAAAACACAGGTCCATCCCGAAAAAGCAGGGTATTATCCATCCCTTATCAGATCCCTCACACCTGAGGTGATTTATCTCATGGGTCTGAACCCATCGTGGAGAGGCCAGAGGATGTGGATCTCTCCAGCCCATCAACCATGGGACTTTTTGTTGTGTATTTATTTACCCAAAATATTTTAATGTTGTCTCTACAAAATCATAATTTTGCTGTTCCTCAGGGACATTTCAGGGAGCCAAACCCAGGAATGGCTGTGTATATTAAATTTCCTCACAATGAGCAGGTTTGGTGTTCTCTAAGGTGTGGAAAAGCCCCACATTTATTGGGAAAATCAGGACATCTCCCCAGCTGCTCATCCAAAACACTTCCGAACGTTTTGTTCTGGGCAGCTTCCAATATTTGGGGGTTTTGTGGTTCTGTGGTGTGGGAGGAACTGCATTAATTTGAGGTTTGCCATCCCCTCGGGGATGCCAGGAGTGTCCCAGTCCTTGTGCTTCCCAGGGCTGGCAATGCCCAGCCTCCCAAATGCTCCTGCTGGAGCTTCTCCAGGGCTCGGAGCCTTCTCCTGGGAGCTGCTGTTGGCCTGTGCCATAATCAGCTTCCCTTCATTAACAGCGACTGGAGACTCCTTTGTACACAGGTGAAGTGTGGAAAGGGAGGGTTTGGGTGGAGGGCCCTGGGTCTGGAGGAAACTCCAGATTTCTGCTCCCAGCACCACACCAGGAGCACAGAGCTCCCTGCTCGTGGCAGGGGGTGGAATGAGGTGATGGTTGAGGTCCTTCCAACCAAAACCATTCCATGATTCCATGAAATACTCAGAACACGTGGCAGGAGTGGACCTGCTGCAGTGTCCCCCCCAGTCCCTGTTCCGGCAGATCTCCTTGGCCTGGGACGTTCAGCCTTGGAAGGAGGGCTGGCCCAACCCAAGGCTGCCTCGGGGTGTGTTTTGTTTTCCCAACTGCTCTGGGAGGAAGTTGGGGCTGCAGGGATGGGGGGAATTTGCTGTCTGCACTTGAAACCTGACCTTGCCCGGGGTCTGCCCGGTGGTTTGCCTGGGAAGAACTGGATTTGTGGCCTCTTTGATGGGATCTGGATGCCAGGAGGGCTCCACAAGCCCAGGCAAGCAGCCAGTGACTCATTCCATTGTCAGCCCCTGGGAACGTGCCTTGGAGAGGAGAGTGAGCTGCCACAGGGGCTGAGGGGGCAGAGTGAATCCCACCAGCTGGGGATGATCCCTGCGAGCTCCAAACCTCTCCCACAGCACCTTCAGGACCTGGGGCAGGGATGTGGAGATGGGGGAACTGGGAGGCTCAAAGACAACCCCAGTGTCCTGTGGGCAGGGACAGGTGGATAAATCTGTCCAGGTAATCCTGGGGATTGTGGCATCCAGGAGTCAGGGAGAGGCAGTTCTGGGCTGGAGCTGAGTCCAGAAGGAGCAGCGGAGCTGCAGGGGGCCCCTGCTCCTGACTAATTCCAAATCCAGTGCTGATTTGTGCCCGTGGAACCCAGGGTTCCTTGAGTGTTTTGGCTGAGGCTGGAGCAGCTCCAAGCTTCTCGATCTTCCAGGAGGTGAAATGACATTAAATCATTTCATTTTTCCCAAAACACCCTCCAAGGAGCTGTAGCAGCTCGCACCAGGAATCAGCCCAGGTCAGCCTCCAGGAGCTCTGATGGAAAACCTCCTTGATTGCCTTCAAATGCTTCACCTCAGCCTTTGCTGAGCAGGAGCAGCCCAGAAATCATGGAGTGGGAATATTCTGAAAGCTGTGGAGGTCCAGCTCCCTTAAATCCTGATGTCCTCCCTTCCCACGCTTTGGGAGTTGTCCTCACACTGCGCGCAGCCATGGGAGAGGGGAGAGGCCATCCCTGATTCCCACCTTCCTTCCAGCTCCATCCAGGGCTCAGGTGGCTCTTGGTGGTTCTGCAGAAGTGGGATCTACCCCAAAAATGTGAATCAACCCCAAAGTCACCATGAGACCCCCTCCACCCTCACCTCTGGAGATGCTCCTGTGTCATTCCCTTCCTGCTCCGTGTCTCCAAGGTTTTGTTATTTTTCACTCCATTTATGGCTTTGTTTTTGAAAAGGTTTCTGCTTGCTGCTGGAGCCTGGCTGTTCCCAGCTGCTCCTCTTCCTGCCCCTTGACCTTGGAGTTGGATGAGGCTGTTTTCCCTGGCTCCCTTGGCCTTTGGGATTGTGGCATGATCCCGGTGATAAATTCCTGAGCTGGATTGCCTTTGAGGGAGCCTTTATCAGCTGCTGGAGGGAAGGAATTGCAAACACAGCCAGCAGGTCTGGGAGCGGGGCTGCCTGGATGGAGATTCCCAGCTTCCCTGGTTCCTGGGAAGCCATCATCTGCTCAGGGAGTTCCAACACAAGGGCAGGAAAGAGCACTGGAATAACCCTCCCCATCTCCTGGGTCAGCCGTGGGCACAAACCTGGGGAATGAATGAAATTCCATGAATGATTTGGGAGCAGCACCTCATCCTGGAGTGCTCTGAACACCCAGCTTTGGGTGGGGTCTGACATCCTTTGTCTGAAGGGAACTGGGGCAGGAAAAGGGGAAATGTCAGGGGTGGGTGATGTAAACCTTGGGCTTGGTCACCTTAGAGGTGTTTTCCAACCCAAATAATCCACAAATGCCTCGAGGGCAGCCCCTCACCCTGGAGCTGCTCAGAGCCCATCCAGGGCCTCCCTGGGCCCAGCACATTCCCACGGGAGCTCGGGTTCCATCTGGGACAGGCTTTGTTGTTTACAGCAGCCAAACGCTGGGCACTTGAAAGGAAGAGTCCCGGGGCTTTCTTTGGTAATCCCGTTTTACAGAGAGTTCCAGGAGACTTGAGGAACAAACAGAAAATAACGTCGATCCAGGTCGGTATCAAACCCAAATGATCAGAGGATCAAATATTTACCCAGGTCAATATTTAACCAGGAGACAATAAATGCTGATATTGAACCAAATCTGGATATAAATACAGGCTATTTATAAAGCGAGCCTGCAAAGGGGCACTGCCAGGGCCGTGCCAAGGGGGTTGATTGATGATTATCCTGCCCATTGTTTGCTGATTCCCTTGGAGGCTGGAGTTTCGTGCAGGTGCACGGAGGAGAAGGAGCCCGGGCTGGGTTGTGGCCCGGCCGTTGTGCCACACCTGTGCCCCGGGGTCCCTCACCCTGGGACAGGCCCCCTTCCTGCTGGAGCCACCTCCTGCTGCTCCCCCATTCCTCGCACCCCCAGGTCAGAGAATCATCGAGTCAGGGACTCGTTTGTGCTGGGGGGACATCAGAGATCACCCAGCCCTGACACCTTCCACTCTCCCAGGCTGCTCCCAGCCCCAGCCCGGCCTTGGGCACTGCCAGGGATCCTGGGGCAGCCACAGCTGCTGTGGGAATTCCATCCCAACCCCTCTCCACCCTGCCAGGGAACAATTCCTAATTCCCAATCTCCCATCCATCCCTGCCCTCTGGCACTGGGAGCCATTCCCTGTGTCCTGTCCCTCCATCCTTGTCCCCAGTCCCTCTCCAGCTCTCCTGGAGCCCCTTCAGGCCCTGGCAGGGCTCTGAGCTCTCCCTGGAGCCTTCTCCTCTCCAGGTGAGCCCCCCCAGCTCTGCCAGCCCGGCTCCAGCCCTGGAGCAGCTCCGTGGCCTCCTCTGGATTTACTCCAGCAGTTCCACATCCCTCTGATGCTGGGCCTCAGGGCTGGGTGCTCTTGCCTGCCAAGCATGGACACAGGTGACATTTCTCTTGCCCCCTGTCCCCAAAGCTCTTTGCAGCCCCCCACGCTGGGGGCCGGCTGTGAGCAGGAGCCTGGAATCTCGCACCTGGGAGATGGGCTGGGGGCTCTGGCCAGGCAGGAGCGGGCTCCGGGCTGTGAAACACCCCCAGCCCTCCTGTGCCGCTCAGGGCTCGGTGCTCTTTAGCAAACACCGATTCCCCCCCTGCCCCCGGGAGGTGACAACGCCTGGTGTTCCTCCTCAGCCGTTTGTCATTTATCACCTGCAGATTAGGAGGTGTTTAATCAGGGGACAGCCAGTCCCACCCCGGCCCCAGCCCAGCTCTCCGTGCTCGTGGTTAATCCGGGTTTATCTGGGGCCTGCCAAGAAATGTTTGTGTTGGACTCTGCTTGAATCGATCTCTGTGCTGATAACAGCTCCCCCAGGCTGGGACATCTGATCCAGGGATAAACCCCAGGCTCCTGCAGGATTTATGGGAGCTGCCAGGGCTGGAGGGGCTCATATCCACCCCTGTGACCCTCTGGAAAATCCTGCTCCTGGAAAATCCCCTCTGGGGAGGTGGGATGGCATTGCTCTCTTCGTGGAGCCACTGGTTTTACTGGGGCTGGGGGATTCAGCTCTCCCAGGGGCTGCTCCTGAGGTTATCCCATCCTCCAGGGAATTTTGGTCACCAGGTTTGTGTGTGCTGAGTGTAACACTGCTGGCCCAGAGACACAAACTGGTGTCCAGTGGCCTTTCTGGAGTGGACAAAGCGCTGGTTTGTGCCTTCTCCTCATTTTTAATTTGGTTTTCTTTCTCTGCCAAGTTGAGGAGATGCTTCTCCAGGGTCAAACTTGGGTGACTTTGGGGGGGAAAATCCCCCTGGAATTCAGTGCTTTGGCTGTGTGAGGAGTTTCTTGTTGGCTTTCCCTTCCTGGGCACTTAAAGACGGCTGCACATCAAAGAGGGTGGGTTTAGGTGGGATTTTGGGAAGGAATTCGTGACTGTGAGGGTGGGCAGGCCTGGCACAGGGTGCCCAGAGCAGCTGTGGCTGCCCCTGGATCCCTGGCAGTGCCCAAGGCCAGGCTGGACAGGGCTGGGAGCAGCCTGGGATGGTGGAATGGGATGTGCTTTGGGGTCCCTTCCAGCTCAAGCCATTGTGGGACTCTGTGAAGGATCCCAGTCCCTCTGGTCTCCCAGGTTTGTTGGTGTTTCCCCTTTTCCCTGAGCTGCTGGTCCCAGCCTGTGGCCATGCAGTCAGTGTCATTTTGTGCCCCCTGCCCTCATCCTGGTCCCCAGGGATGGCAGGGATGGCCTGGCCATGCCTGTGAGGGAAACGGGGCCTGTGATCCCACTGAAAACCTGCTGGCTCTTCATCTGCAAGGCTCTGAGGCCTTTGCCCATGAGCCCACATCTCGTGCACTGTTGGGATGAGCTGAGCACCCTGTGTGTGGGATAACTCAACCCTGCCCAAAAAGAGCCAGGAAATGGCTCCTCCTGGAGGGGGATGGGCTGAGCATTCCAGGTCACTGCTGTCCCAGGAGGGGGACAGGCAGAGCATGTGGGGTCTCCAGCTCTGAGACCTGAAACTCTCCTGGTGGTGAGCAGGAGAGCCATGTGGAGTGAGAAGGAGCCCACAGGAGCCTGGCAAATACTGGTTTGGGATTTGGAGGAGTCCCAGATCTCTTCCCCTCTTCTTGGTGCTGGAGGGCTGTGGTCTGTTTGGAACACTGACCTTGGAGAAAGGATCCGGGTCTGAGGGATCTGGGAGGAGCCGTCAGCCCTCTCTGGGAATCTGGGAGAGGTGGAGGCAGAAGGGAGAGGTGCAGGACATTTGTGAGCTTGCTGTCATCTGTGTGGGAGGGTGATAAAGGGATTTAAGGTGCCGTGCCTCAGTCTCCTTGGGACAGCTCAGTACTTTCCATTTGCCTCTTCTTCCCAAAGAGGCTTCTCTCCTTCTCCTTGGACAGGCTCCAGCCATGGTGGGCAACCATCAACCCATGGTGGGCAACCATCAACCCGTGGTGGGCAACCACCAGCTGCTTCCATGGCATGGGGTGTGGGGTGGGAGGAGACACCATTGGCATGGGGGACACCTGGAGACCCTGGGGGGCCCTGGGAGGCTCTGGGGGTGCTGCCCTCCTTGGCCAGGGGAATTTGGGGGGTCTATGGAGTGGCCAAGGCAAGGAGGACACCCCACTAACCCAGCCCTGCCTCCCACAGCTGCACCCCATGAGGATGGACCAGCGGATGCCACCGCTCATCCTGGAGGTGAGCAGCTTTCCTCACTCCTTCCCCTGCATCCTCCTGCTCCTGCTGGGAAGAGAAACACAGAAGTCCCCAAGAGACTGAGCTGGGACATTCCCCACTCCCTCCTTCCATCCCCTCTTCCAGCTGGGACACGTCCCTCCCTCTCTGCCCGTCCCCTGAGTCAGTGTGTCACTGTCACCTCCGTGACCTGTGTGTCCCCATGGGCTGTGACAGGAGTGACAGCCAGGAGCACCCGAGTGCTTGAGTGGCACTTGGGCACCTCAGTTGTGCTGGTCTGAGCTGAGGACTTTGTAGGATCATGGAATTGTTTAATTTGGAGAAGCCCTCTAAGGTCATCCAATCCAACCATTCCCCAGCACTGCCAAGGCCACCACTGACCCATGTCCCTAAGTGTCACATCCACATGGCAGATAAATCCCTCCAGCAATGGGGACTCCAGCCGGGGCTGGACAACACATTTTGGGGGAGATTTTCCCAAAAATCCACCCTGACCTCCCTTAGCCCAGCCTGGGGTCGTTCCCTCTCCTCCTGCCCCTGTTCCCTGGAGCACAACCTGACCCCCCCAGCTGTCCCCTCCTGGCAGGAGCTGTGCAGAGCCACAAGGGCCCCTGAGCCTCCTTTGCTCCAGGCTCAGCCCCTTCCCAGCTCCTCTCCAGCCTGAGCCCCTTCCCAGCTCCTCTCCAGGCTCAGCCCCTTCCCAGCTCCCTCAGCCCCTGGCCTGGGCTGGGCACTGCCTGGGAGGTGCTTTGGGGTCGGAGGTGCCAGCACCCGGCCGGGCAGGGTTTTCCAGGGGATTCTGAGCCCCAAACAAAAGGTTCCTCCCATTTGTCCCTGTGGGAGGGACGCTGGTGCTGGGGCTCCTGCAGAGCTGTGGCTCAGTGGGGCATTCCCTGGGGTGGGATTGTTGTTCTCCAGGTGCTGCACACACACAGAGCAGTGGGCAGGGATGGTGTCCTCCTGTCTGGTGACAGCCACTGCTGTCCCTTACCACCCCTTTCTCCAGGAATTCCCCTGAGAGGGAATTACTGTGTTTTTATAAATGGAAAGACCAGGAAAAGACAGTGCTCTGCAGGGAGAGGTGGTCCTGGCGGAAGGAAGGTTGGGTGATGCCAGACAAGGGCCCTCCATGGAAATTTGGGCCCTTGATGCCTTGTGGAGGCTGCCCTAGAACAGAGGCTGGACAGAGCTAAAGAATAAAGCAAGGATTTATTAAAAGGATCTCCTCCATGGATCCACCTTGGGCAGCACAAGAGCCCAGCCAGGGCTGCACCCAAGATGAACCAAAATGGCCACAAAATGCACAACTGGTCACAGGGTCTGTCACTTTTATCAGTTCTGCTCCATTTGCAGATTGGGGTTAATTGTCCAATTCCAGCTCCATCCCATGCAGTCCCATCCTTGTTTTTCTCTCTTCAGCCCACGTTGTTTGTGCTCTTGGGCCTGAATTTGGATCATTTGTCCTTGGTCCCCAGCTGGAGCAGGAATTGTTTTGTCTCCCTGCTCTGTGCAGAGCTCACCGTCCCATAATGTGAAGCCCAGACCCACACACTAAAGCAGCACAGAATCTGAAAATATAAAAGCTAAAACCTGAGACATCACCCTCTATGGAAATTTGGGTCTTCCATGGATTCTTTAGTTTGGAAAGGCCCTCTGAGCTCCACACCTTTCCCCATTTCTCTCCTGCCTGGTCCCCTGGGGCAGAAGGACCTTCCCTTGGGAACTGGAGGTGAGAAAGTGAAATGCCAGAGATAAGGGAAGTGTGAAGGAAAAGGCACCCAGCACTGCCCTGCCCCTGCTCCTGCCAAGTGGGGCCGATCATGGCTCAGGAATGTGCGGCATCCCGAGCTGCCCGGGGCGAGCTGATTCCCAAGGGAACGTGGCCCGTGCCAGCCCGGGTGCCAGGAGTGCCCAGGGCTGGGCTCCAAGGCTGAGCCGTGGCTCTCCCGAGGGAGGAACCCGCCCAGCCGGGAGCAGAGGGGTTGGAGCTCTGCACGGATGGAGTGAAGCTGCAGCTCTCCGAGTGCCTTCCCTTCCCTGCTGATGCCTCGGGGTACAGAGGGAGAGCGGACACCGGGGACAGGGCCCAGGGAATGGCTAGAGCTGTGCCAGGGTGGAGATCAGGGAAAGGCTCCTTATCCAAGGGTGCTGGACACCGACCAGGCCCCCTAGGGAATGCAGCTCCAGGAATGTTTGCTCAATCGGGGTGAGGGTGTTGGGGTGCCCTGTGCAGGACCAGGGGCTGGACTGGATCCTTGTGGATCCCTTCCAACTTGGGATATCCCATGAGGCCACAAGCAGCTTTAGGCTCTGCCTGAGCCGGGTTTCCTTCTCCAGAGGGGCTTTTGGGCTTCCTTTAACCAGGACAGGAACTTGCAGCACCACCACGTTTCAGGAGGTCATGTCATGGCTGATGCCCTTAGGGGTGTTTCCCACACGTGACAATTCCCTGGTTGTGCAGGGTTCCCAGCAGGCTGTGTACACACAGCAGCCCCAGCACGGCCCTTCCCAGCCCGGCCTCCAGAGCTCCTTCCTGAGTGGCCCAGGCTGGATTTGTGGCTGTCCCCGTGCCTGGGTGACAGCCAGCTCAGCCATGTGTTGCCAGCACGGCTCCCAGAGGTGCAAAGGCTCTGAATGAGCTGGAAGCTCTGTGATCCTTTCCCTGGAAAGGGCAAGGAAATCTCTTGGCTCCCACCCAGCTTTGTTAAGAGCCCTGAGGTGGCAGCAGGGCTGACTTTGGCCCATGGCACTGTGGTGACACAGTTCAGGGCTGGAAACCTCGGCTCAGGGCGTGGGCTGAGCTCAGCTCCCGCTCCTGGAGTGCGCTCCGGGCTCTGCCAGGGAAACCTGGGCCTTTTCCAGCTGCTCTCCATGGGAATGAGGGCTTTGACACTTGGGGAGCCGTGCAATGAAGGGCTGGAGCTCTGCACGAGAGCTTTAGTGCTGGGATCTGCAACCACAGCGAGCAGAACCTGAGTCACCCAGCGCCAGGAGATGCATTTCCTCGAGGATTGCTCCATCAGGGTGCTGGATTGTTGGGCCTGGATCCAGTGGGATGCCCCAGCAGGCAGGAACCAGGAGGGGAAGGAGCCAGAGCCAGAGATTCTGGGAGCTTGGAGCTTGTAAAAACAGCTCTGTAAAACCAGAACTAACACAAAGGTTAGGCCAGGCTGAGTCACTGCCCAGGTGAGGCAGGAAGGCAGGAACTGTTCCCATTTCAGGCTCAGAACACACTGAATTAGTGGCAACATCACTTAGATTTCTAGGCCTGAATTATTCCCAATTAATTAAAGATATTGTCCTAGAATTCCTCAGTTCATTAAAGAGACTGTCCCAGAATAAAATGCTCCTCAGGCTGCTGAGTTAAAAGGAGACCAAAGCCAGCATGTCCAGGGTGGGCTGCAGATCCAACGTGCCTGAGGTGTGATCCTGGC
Organism: Passer montanus; assembly: GCF_014805655.1. Lineage (NCBI taxonomy): Eukaryota > Metazoa > Chordata > Aves > Passeriformes > Passeridae > Passer > Passer montanus. The sequence continues at coordinate 2,548,076 of NW_024372813.1, forward strand.
TGCATTCATCCCATTCCTTGTGCTCACTCCTTCTGCTTGCGTGGCCAAAGCTTTGTACCCAAAGCTTGCTTCCCTTTATCAGTTTGATTTCTGTCCTATCTGCATCCTCTCCTGGCTGCCATGTGTTATCAGGGAGATAGGGAGGGGGGAAGTGGGGCAGAGGATGCTGATTCAGCCGTGGGGAGTCTGGGTGAGTCAGAGCCGGAGCTAAATCACCTCAGCTCAGGTTCCTGGGCCGTCACCACTGCTCCTCCACTTCCTGCTCGCTCAAATGCCCGCTGGACATTGGCCTCCCCCGCTGGCTGTCAAGGTCAGCTGTCCCAGCTCCCGTGTCCGTGTTTCTGCCGCAGGCACGCTCAGAGATGGACAAGTACCTGTCCAGCGAGGTGCCGCCCGTGCCGCTGCTCCCGGACAAGAAGTACCGCCGGGAGAGCGCCTCGGTGGTGGACGAGTTCTTCTCCACGGAGAAGCCCAGCTCGGCGCCCTACAGCGTGAACATCAACGTCATCCTGCCCGACACCACCCACCTGCGCACGGGGCTCTACCGGCCCCCCAAGCCCATGGCCCCCTTCCCGCAGATCAAATCCGAGCCCGGCACCGGCTTCTCGCAGCCCTGCTCGTCCTCCTCGGGCCCCACGCAGACCCTGCCCGACTTCACCAGCGTGTTCAGCATGCCCCAGTCGGTGGCGGTCAACAACATCTTCATCAAGCAGGAGATGCCGGCGGAGATCCCGCTGTCGGCCCACCCGCAGCAATCCCAGCTCTTCCAGCTGCCCCTGGGCGCCGCCAGCGCCGACATTCCCACCCTGGCGTCCTCCTCCAGCAGCACCACGGCCATCAGCTGCCTCAGCGGCGTCACCATGTCCACGGGCTCCGTGGCCAGCGTGGCACACAGAGCCGTGCAGCCAGCAGGGCCCCTCAAGCAGTACCCACACGTGGCCCAGGGACAGGGGAGCTTTGGGAACATCTCCGGGCAGTTCTACCCCGCCCCGGGGGTCACTCTGCCCCCCTCGCCCCCCAACTCGCAGCCTGGCAGCCCCGAGAACCAGCCCGAGCTCATCAACACCATCTCTCCGCCGCCGTCCTACGAAGCCACTTTTGGACTGAAGCTGGTCCAGTCGTCCCAGATGCCCCCGGGGCCCACGGGCGTCGGGGGCCTCTCCCAGGGCCACGTTGTGATGCAGCCCCCCAAGTACAACCGGCGCAACAACCCCGAGCTGGAGAAGAGGAGGATCCACCACTGTGACTACCCAGGTGTGCTCACGGGGGACTTCGGGGGTCTCTTGGCACCCTGAGGATGGGTAGGAGCCTCCAGGGAGGATAATCTGAGATCCTTTTGGGGTGCAGCTGTGGATGGAGCCCCAAGGAAGTGGGAGGGAGTAGAAGAGGTTGATCCCACCAGCATGGTGTGGTTCCTGTTTTGTCCCCTTCCCTCTCCTTTGCACACTGGCAAAAGTGACTCTGCAAGGTGGAGAGCTCCTAAGGCAGGGGGGCTCCTGGGAATCTGCTCCTGGGAATCTGCACTTGGGAATCTGCTCCTGAGCTCTTGCTTTGCTCTGGTCCTTCCCAAGCCCGAGCATCCACATGAAGCCACTTTGCCATTCCCACTGAGCCTTTCTTTCCTTCTCTCTCACAGTGGGTGGAAAACCAGCAAGGAATTCCCACCAGGAGCCCTGCTGGACTCTCTCTGAGAGTTCTGACCTTCCAAAGAGCCAAGGAACTGAAGATCCCTGTGCATCCTTCCATGGCTCCATGTGCTGCAGCAGGAGCCGTGCAAGGGCATTCATGGAGTGCTTTGGCTTGGAAGGGATGTTTAAAGGCCATGTCATCCCACCCCTCCCATGGACAGGGACACCTTCCTGTCCCAGTTTGCTCCAAGCCCTCAAGCTGCGGATTGGCCCAGAGCAGCTGTGGCTGCCCCTGGATCCCTGGCAGTGTCCAAGGCCAGGCTGGACACTGGGGCTTGGATACCCTGGGACAGGGGAAGGTGTCCCTGCCATGGCAGGGGTGGAGCTTGGATGAGCTTTTCTTCCAACCCAAACCAGTCTGGGATTCCATGGCACACACCAGCGAAGCAAATCCCATTGAGAGATGCCAGTGAGAGCCACTCCCAGGCCAGGACACACCTCCCACTTGCCGGGCTGATCCTCAGGGCTGGCCAGCTGTGGGTTAGCAAACAGCTTTCCAGGGGTGTGTGAGTGACAAAAGTCACTTCCTAACTGCCTCAGTGAGAGTCACTGACCCTTTCCCTGGCATGGCAGTGGCTGGAGGCCAGCCCAGAGGTGTGCCTGCTCCAGATCCTGTCCCCAGCCATGATGGCAGGAGCTGCATAAGGACAGGGATGTTGAGAGAGATCTTTCTGTGCTTGCACCTTCCCACTCTGTGGCACCCTGTGGATCAGGGACTTTCTGAGCCACAAGCTGCCAGTGGTTGATGGCTTGTGCTGAACTTTTTACCTTCTGCTGGTCATGGTGAGGACATGAAAGATGGAATTAGACCTGAGACACACCCCTTGTGCCTGATTGCTCAGAGGCTCATCCTGCAGGATCTGCACCAAGGCAAAGTTGCTTTTAGGAGGATTTTGGTCTGTGGTGAAAAAAAAAATCCCCCAGTCTTTGCTGAATAAATCCTGGGTCTGTACATGCAGAGATGGAGCAGGTGTCCATGTGATCCCTCCCTCAAAGGTTCAGCTGGAGGTGACTCTAGTCAGGAATAATGGTGAGCGAATCTCACCAACCTGGTCTCTGTGAGGAAGTGAGGGGGGCTTGGAGACTGCACACCTGGAACCAGGTGACCATGGGAGACCTGTTGGTAAAGCCCCATCCAGAACCTTCCAGGGTCTAAAGGGGCTCCAGAAGAGCTGGAGAATGACCCGGGACAAGGCATGGAGGGACAGGACACAGGGAATGGCTCCCACTGCCAGAGGGCAGGGATGGATGGGATATTGGGAATTAGGAATTGTTCCCTGGGAGGGTGGACAGGCCCTGGCACAGGTGCCCAGAGCAGCTGTGGCTGCCCCTGGATCCCTGGCAGTGCCCAAGGCCAGGCTGGACACTGGGGCTGGGAGCAGCCTGGGACAGTGGGAGGTGTCCCTGCCATGGGATGGGAAGAGCTTTGAGCTCCCTTCCCACCTAAACCATTCATTCATTCTGTGATCTCTCTCCCAGATGTGAGGGGCTGCCAAAGCTTCAGAGCCCCAGAAGCAAAACTGAATGGGGCCCCCACCCCTTGTCCCTCCTGCCAAGGAGGGGAAAAGCAGCTCCTGCCCCAGCTGAGCAGGACAGGACCGAGGGCTGATCCTGAGCAGGAGGCTCCTCTGGGCTGGGTGGAAGCACTGGGATGAAAAATATCCCCACGCTGCTTGTGCAGGTCATAAAAATGCAAATTCGTATTTGAATGTCCTCATCAAAACACAAAGCAGCAGGGCCACAAAGGGCAGCAGAGGCTTCCTTAAGCTTTATCCAAGTTAAACTTCAGAGGAGTTAAACGGATTCCTTTTGAGATACCTGCTGTTGGAACTGTTCCCCAGTCACGGTGTTTCTGTTAAACCCTGTCTTTGATGAAACCTGTTCATGCTGGTCTTGTGAAAACACTTCCCGCTGGCTCTGCTCTGGGACCTGGAAGCCAAGTTGTGACTGTCCCTGGCTGTTTCCTGCTTCCTGGAACACTGGTACCACGTCTGCTGGGCCAGGGCTGTTACAAAACCCAGCCTTGCAAAGTCGTGTCAGCAGTGAGACAGGGCAGAACAGAGCCAGAATCGTGAGGCAATCAGGTCTTTTCATCCTGCTGGTGGAAGGGGGGCTGAAACCTCTGTGCTTGACTGTCCCCCCGCCTGATTCCCAGCACAGTTCCCATGGGTGGCAGGAGAAGGTGTTAAAGTCTCTCTGCCTGAGAGCAGACACTCCTTAGTGCTGAGCCCAAGCCAGGCTTGTTTGCATGGCCCAGCTCTGTCCCTCCCCTCAAATCTGAGTTTGTTTGAGCAAGGGCCCCTTTCTCACAGGGAAATTGTGTTTTTTTCTGTCCTTGCAGGTTGCTCAAAGGTTTACACCAAGAGCTCCCACCTGAAGGCACATCAGAGGACTCACACAGGTAAGAGCAGCTCCAGGAAATGCTGCCAGCCTAAGGTACCAAAGCCCCCCAAAAAGGGCAAGGTTAGATGGGATATTGGGAAGGAATTCCTGGCTGTGAGGTGGGCAGCCCTGGCACAGGTGCCCAGAGCAGCTGTGGCTGCCCCTGGATCCCTGGCAGTGCCCAAGGCCAGGCTGGACACTGGGGCTGGGATGGTGGAAGTTACCGTGGTGCAAGATGGGCTTTGAGGTCCCTCCCAGCCTGATCTGTTCTTTGATTCTTTAATTTTTTTGTCACTCTTCCCTCTTCCCAAATCCTACCTGGGGCTGATCCTGCTGATCCCACAGGAAGGCTGCATAGGGCCCGTGCTGCATAGAGCTCTTCCCTTGAGATGTCCCAAATCCTACCTGGGGCTGATCCTGCTGATCCCACAGGAAGGCTGCATAGGGCCCGTGCTGCATATTTAGGATCTCTGAGGAGACCAGGGCATCTCTTCTGTGTCAGACCCCCACCCCAGGGCTCCCAGGCAGAGGGAGGAACCCCTCGTGTCTCCCTGAGTTCCACTCCCTCTGAATCCCACAGGGAAGGGCTTCCAGTCCATGCTGAGGGTGCCACAGGGAGCCCAGCTCGCAGCAGCCCCAGCACAGCTCCCCTGGGCTGATCCCAGCTCCGTGACACTCTGCATTCAACCCCGGCGCCCTCATTAAAGCATTTATTATACCTGAAACATTATCAGATCCCCAGGTAGTCCAGGAACCATCAGTGCCCTCATAAATCTCTTTTATAGGAGGGCTGATCTTTACTGAGAGCAATTAAGCCAGGCCCAGAGTTCACTTCTCTTTTTTATGAACAACGACCAAACCCCGTTCTGTGGCTGGGAATTGCTTCTTGCTCTTGGCTCCGCTCCTTCCTCCCCTTATCAGCCCTTCAAACAAAGAATTTTGCCTTGTGCGTGAGCCACAGTGTTTCTTTGGCAGGGGCTGGGCACGAGGGGGCTGGAAAACAGCACGGAAGGGGTGGAAAAAAAGGAACAGGAAGGATGTCGCCCCAGAGCTGGGTGCTGATAGGGGTTTATCACAGTCTGGAATCAAGGCTTTAAAATGAAATTAAATGTCTCTTGTCCCTTCTGTTGGGAGCTCTGTGCCCAGGACAGGATCCATGAGTTGGGCACCTCCTTACCTATCACATATAAAGACGTACCCAGGAAAACTCAGTGGTTTCTCCAGGTTTCCCAGTAATCAGGCAGGAAATCCAAGTGGCTTTGCCTCCTTTCCTTCCCCAGCTGTTAGAAGGAAGGGTGGAGAGGTGAGGGAAGGTGTCAGGACCCTGGTGGTGGTGGTGTGGGATGAATAAAAAGGAAGGAATCCAATCCAGAGCCATCTTCCAGTCCTGGCCCAGGATCTCTGCATCCAATGTTTTTAAGCCTCGTGTTTTGCTTTGGCGGCCTTATCCTTGCTGAGGTCCTCACCAGACCTGCAAGAGCAAGGGCTCACCTCAAATCCTGCCTCAGCTCCATCACCCAAAGAGTTAAAAATGTCCCTTCTCCCATTCCCTGCCTGCTGTGGGAGCCCTTTCCTTGTGGTTTCCGTTGCCATGGCCCGCTGTTTTCCTCTGCTGGAGCCACCATTCATTTCCTGGGTGCCATTGTGAGGTTAAACATAAACCACCGGGCGGGAATGCCACCTCGGATCCTTTGTTTGAGCCCGCCCTGCCGTGCTGTCCTGGGAGAGGCAGCCAGCTCCGGGACAATGGGAAAGCCGGGACAATGGGAGACCTTGGGTTTCTGTCCTGGACATCCACCTGGCATTGTTTGGAAGCAAAGGGCTTCGGTGGGCTTGATCCAGCCCTGGAGGGGACAAGGTCTGGGCTGCAAGGGGCAAATCCTGCCTTGGGGAAAATCCTGCTTTTGGAAAAATCCTACCTTTGGGAGAATCCTGCTTTTGGGAAAATCCTACCTTGGGGCAAATCCTAACTTTGGGAAAATCTTGCCTTTGGGAAAATCCCTCTTTTGGGAAAATCCTGTCTTGGGCAAATCCTGCCTTCAGGAAAAACCTGGTTTTGGGAAAATCCTAACTTTGGGCAAATCCTGCCTTTGGGAAAATCCTACCTTGGCACAAATCCTAACTTTGGGCAAATCCTGCCTTTGGGAAAATCCTACCTTTGTCTTGGTATGTCCCAAGTCCCATAAAACCCCCAGCAACTCCTTGTAAATCCTCTGCAAGTGCTGTGTTTACCTGAGCCATAAAAATCCCTCTCCCTTTCCCATGGAGCAGCATCCAGGGGTTTTGGAGGAGCAGGATGTGCTCGTGCTGCTCTGCCTCCTCTAGGTCCCTGTATCCATGTTTTTGTGTTTTACTGCAGGCAAGGCACTGGAGACCTTGCTGTGGCTGATTTCACTTCCCTGGCCAAATGTGGCATTCCCAGACCTGGAATTGTTCAAGGCCAGGTTGGATAGGACTTGGATCTAGTGGAAGGTGGAACGTGGTCTAGCAGAACCTGGTCTGGGGAAGATGGGCTTTAAGGTCCCTTCCAAGACAAGGCATTCCAGGATTCCCTGGCTCTGTGGAGCAGCCTGTGGGAGGAAGGGCTCCCTGGGAGCAAGGAGAGGAAGGAATCCCTAGACACTGATGTAGGAATCCCTGGAAGTCGGTGGAAGCTGGTCTGGGCAGGGTGGAACACGAAGGGCTTTGCGGTCTTTTCCAAGCTGAGCTGTTCCAGGATTCCCTGGTTCCCTGGAGCAGCCTATGGGAGGAAGGGCTCCCTGGAAGCTGGGAAGGGCTCCCTGGAAGCCTGGGGAGGAAGGAATCCCTGGAAGCACGGCAGGGCAGGGCACACATGCCCGTGCACGCGTGCTGCGTGCGGACGTGCGCTCCCGCCGCGCCGCTGCGCCCCGCAGTTGGCCCCGGGAAGGGTAAATATTTGAGGTCGGGAATGTCAGCACATTCCCTGAACTCTGCCTGCCTGTTCAGGCTGTTAAGAGCAGCACTAATATTTGAGAGCACCACGCCCTGCGTGGGGACAGGGCTGCAGGCAGGGCTCAGCCCCGGGGCCCGGCTGGAAGCGGCCCTCGGCTTTTGCAGCCCAGTTCCCAGCTGGCTGCGAAGGTGCCCGGTTGAATGGATTTCGGTTGGGAATGGGTGTGTTTGGGAGGGGGGGGAGAGGGCACGGGGATGACATCACCTGAATGCGCTGAGGGAAACACAATAGGTTGTGTACAGAGCTGCTGGCAGGGGAACTCGGAGGTGTGGAGCATTAGGTCATGGAATCCTGGAATTGTTTGGCTTTGGGAGGGGTCTTTAAAGGCTGTCTGATCCTTTGGGGACATCTTTCACTGGAGCAGGTTGCTTCAAATCCCATCCAGCCTGGCCTTGAGCATTTCCAGGAATTGGCTGGCCACCAACATTGGATGGCGGTTTCAAAAAAATTTAGATTTTTCGGATTGAAATTTAGATTTGGAGCCCAGTCTTCCTCCTGGTGCTTCCCACCACTCATAGCTTCCTTAGGAATTTCTGGGTTTTTATTTTAAAAAATCCAACCTAATTTACAAGTTGTTTTTAGCCAGAAATGCTCCAAAATCCAGCAGGAACTTGAAGAGCACCAGAAGGCAAAGAGGGGCAGGACGTGGTTGGTGCAGCTCAGTCCCTTGGTGGCGCTGGGCTGTGTGCCCTGGGGAGCCCTGGCAGTGCCAAGGAAGTTGGGTGTCTCCCAGAGGCTCGGGGGTGTTTTTGGGAGGCTGGGCAGGGGCTGAGGAGGGACAAGACCTGTGTGGTGCACTCGCACTCCCTCAGCGGCCCTGGGCTGTGCGCACTGGGGAGCCCCGGCAGTGCCACTGACGGGGGGCATCTCCAGAGGCCAGGGGGGTTTTTGGGGGGCTGGGCACACGCGTGTGACCTGTGCTGTCCCCCGGGCAGGTGAGAAGCCCTACAAGTGCACGTGGGAAGGCTGCGACTGGCGCTTCGCCCGCTCGGACGAGCTGACGCGGCACTACCGCAAGCACACGGGGGCCAAGCCCTTCAAGTGCCTGGCGTGCGGCCGCTGCTTCTCCCGCTCCGACCACCTGGCCCTGCACATGAAGAGGCACCAGAATTAGGAGCTGCCTCCCTTCCCCGTTCTCCAAGAGCAGCTCAAACTCTTCCCTTCTCCCAGGGAAGGACGTGTACATAGGAACGACCCCGTGCCGCCGTCGCCGAGGCGGCAGGAGAGCCCTGCCAGCCCAGCCTGACATTGTCTGGTTTTACCAGAGACTGGAACCCACCCAGCTCACCTCAAACGAGCCCTGATTGCAGACTGAGCTCCTGACGAGGCTCCTGGTGGCACTGGGGTGCTTGGATGCCCAAGGGCTTTCTTCTGGCAGTCCTGCGATTTATTTGTCACTCAGGAGCGACTTCGTGTCTCAAGCCCTTTGGGATGGGTTTTGCCCTTTTAGTGAGGCCCAGGAGGATGTGACAGTTTGGCTGTGACAGCTCTCACTTGGACTCTCTTGGACAGTCCCGTGGCATAGCCATGGATGTGACACTGTGTGACCATGGACATGGCACCTTGTCCCATGGAGTGACCATGGGTGTGACACTGTCCCCATGGTGTGACCATGGATGTGACCCTGTCCCCCATGGTGTGACCATGGATGTGGCACCTGTCCCATGGCATGGCCATGGATGTGACACTGTCCCCCATGGTGTGACCATGGACGTGGCACTTTGTCCCATGGTGTGACCATGGATGTGACACTGTCCCTATGGTATGACCATGGATGTGGCACTGGTTCCAGGGTGTGACCATGGATGTGACCCTGTCCCCCATGGCATGGCCATGGATGTGACCCTGTCCCCCATGGTGTGACCATGGATGTGGCACCAGTGCTGTGCCAGAACAGGGGCCGTGCCCAGGACTGTTGGCAGTGACAATCCCAGTCTCTGTGGGGGCACAGAAGAACTGACCTGTGACAAACTCACCCTTCAAACAAGGGGCAGCACAAAAGCAGGTGACAAAAGCGTCATGGCATGGCCATGGATGTGACCCTGTCCCCCATGGTGTGACCATGGATGTGGCACCAGTGCTGTGCCAGAACAGGGGCCGTGCCCAGGACTGTTGGCAGTGACAATCCCAGTCTCTGTGGGGGCACAGAAGAACTGACCTGTGACAAACTCACCCTTCAAACAAGGGGCAGCACAAAAGCAGGTGACAAAAGCGTCACCTGTGTCCCACTGAGCCCATTCCTGGCAGCCAGCTTGGCACTGCAAGCACCTGCCCTGCCTGCCAGGTTTTTGTGGTTGTGTCCTTAGCATTTCTGCTTCCAAGAGGAATTTGGACTCCAGGTGTCTCTGGGAGGACCAGCGTGGGTTTGAAGCCACCCGGGGGACAGCATAAGAGCCACTGCTGAAGCTCTGGTGTCCCAGAATCCACCAGCAGTGCCCTTCTCCAGAGTCTCACAAGGACTCGGTGGCTGCTGGTCCCACCAGGCCTGTGCTGTTGCCATTCCATCAGATGGGGAAAAAACCTACACCCAGGGAAAAAAGCATCTTGGAAACAAATTCCAATAAATCCTGCTGTTCAGAGTGGAATCACATGACTACCTCACAGGTTCACCTCCTCTGGCTCCCCAAGCTCCTTCCCCCATCCCGTGGGATGCACATCCCCATTCTCCAAAGCCTTCCGGGGGTTAAATTTGGGCACAAGAAGAGCCAGTTCCAAGACCAGCTGTGAGCTTTGTAAATGAATCAGGACCAAATAATGGGTCTGCTGTGTCCAGCAGAACACTGATGTGTCCCACACCCTCCTCTCTTGTTTCTCCTTGGATAAACTGGGGTGACTCACAGGTTGATGTGTGGGATGAGGGGCCAGGCTGGACCATGGCATGGTCAGCTGGAATTTGGAGGCCATTCCTCTCTGCTGTTGCCAGAGCCACTGCTGGGTTCCTGCTTGGCCTTTTCCTTGGATAAACAGAACCAGTGCCGTGGGTCTGTTTGACAGCAGAGGAGGGCAGGAGGGATTTGGGGTCCGTGCTGTGCTGTTGGCTTTGGGACGGACGCTGGTCCAGCTCTGCAGTGACTCCTCCCTGTGGGTCCTCAGCCAGGGAGGGTGGGAATGCAGGGGGAAGGGCCATGGAATTGTTGGATGGCTTTTCCAGCAGTGGGAACAGTTTTGCAGCCCTCAGCACCAACCTCCACAGTCCAAGGTGGTTTTTTGGGGTGTCTCTTGTGGTTGGACCTCCCCAGTGCAGGAGCCAAACCCCGAGGCACAGGGTCCCCACGTGTGTCACCATCAGCCCCACCCATGGCCCTCTCAGAGGGTCTCTTCACCCCCCTCTGCCTTTGGAGAAGGAAACCTCCTTTTCCCATCCCTAATTCCCCTTTTCCCCCACCCTGTGATGCTGATGGAACCCAAAAGAAATTTGCTAAAACCCAGTACAAAGCCAAACCACCAACAGGCAGCTTGAAATCCGAGGGGAATTGGACATAATTTTCCTGCTAATCTTGGGAATCTTTTTCCCTACAACCTCTGCTTGTCCTCCCCTGGACTCTGTGTGTGTAAATATATAAATATATATATATTTTTTTCTTTTATCTGATGAGGGGCAGAAGTGTTTTAGCACCCACCCGCTGCTCTGTATGCAATCTCCTCACATGCAAATGCTTCTCTATGCAACAATATTTTGTTTTTAAAAATGAAAACCACAGCAAATCCTCAGCTTTTATTATTTTTCTGTGGACAGAGCTCTGGGTTTGTATTAGTGGCCAAGGGCAGCTGTTTTTGGGGAGAAATCTGGGGAAAGGGGAGTGGTGCTGCTGGAGCCACGTGACACTCGTGACAAATGAAGGTCCCTCCATCCCCAGACCCCTGGGACATTTTGGAAACGTCCACCCCTTTGCAAGGAGTGGATCAAACGCTGGAATGTGGGTGCCTCATCTCTGTTTGATAACGGGGAGAAATCGCTGTAAATAGGCCAAAAGTGCTGTGTGACCTCGTGGGTTCTCCCAGGTGATCCTTTATTATCCAACATGAACACAATGGGGAAGAAATTGGGACCTGGAAAATGGGGGAAGATTTCTTTTCCAGGAATATTGATCCATCTCCTATTTTGTAATAAAATTTTATCACCTGCAGACCTGGTCTGGCTTCTGGTCCTTCCTGCTCCAAGAGCTTTTCTTGCCTTCATGCCCTGCCTTTCCCAGTGTGAGGAAATGGGGGATAAAGCTTTTTTATTGGGGGAATAAAGCTTTTTTATTGGAGAAATGGATCTGCAGGCAGGGAAGGGTCCATGGATGATGTGAGCCTGGAGTTGTCTGTGTCCCGGTGCCAGTAAAGGGGTGGGGGGGCACAACCCTTGTTTTTGATCCCCTCACTCTTATGTGCTCCCATTCTTTATCCTGAGAAGGGAAATGGGGCATCCACAGATCCTGGAAGGAGCTGGAGCAGAGCCAGGAGAGGGACAAGCCAGGGACAAGCCACCTGAACACTCCATGACCCCTCCTGTCCTTGGGGACACGGCTGTGCCACTGGGCTGTTCCTGATGAAGTCACCAGGACAGTGAATACTGGGGATGTCAGCGAGGTTTGAGGGTTTGCTTGAGAACCTGATGTGTCCTCCCAAAGTGGGGAAACCCCAGAGAGGGCCCCACTGCAGAGGTGTCACCTGGCTGAGGTCCCTCTGGGCCAGCTCCTCCCTGGAACGTCCTCTGAGCAGTGCTGGACCTGGGACAGGGCTCAGATGGAAGTTCAGGCTCACCCCTCAGAGGGGTCTCGGCAGAGCAGGATCCCAAAAAGCCCTGCTCCCTTTCCCACCCCTGGCTCTCCTCCCCGCAGTGTCCCCCTGTCACCGTCCCTTCCCGGCCGTGTCTGTGCCGATGGTGAGGCCGGGGCTGTAAAAGCTGGCCCGATGCACAGACTGTTCCTGTTGGAGCTCCAGGAACGCCGCGATCCCGCTGGTCAAGGACAGCAAGGGAAGCAGGAGGGAGAGGGAGGGGTAAAATCCTGGGGGGAGCCTGGAGGAGGCTCACAGGGCACGGCCAGGAGGTGACAGCACCAACGGGAGACTCCTCCCGGCTTTCTGCTTGGAATTCAGAAGGGAGTGATGCTGATGTCACCACGCCGTGTCCAGGACCTGGAAAACATGGAAGGAGCATGGGGATGGGGGGAGGCTCTGTCCTTCCTCTGCTCCCCGGGTGATTCCAGAGGGAGAAGCTGGAAGATCCCACGGGACAGCCAAGGTCCTGCTCAGTGCCACCCTGTGCCCACGGTCTGCTGGGACGCAGGGGCAAAAACCCAGCCCAGCTGCCCTGGGGATCTGGAAGGGCCCTGGAGGTGCCCCTCCGGCCTGGCAGTGACTTTGAGGGTGGCTTTAATATTGAACTTTACTGTCCCGACATGTCCGCGGGCAGATGTGGGCTGTGCTGTTTGATGTGCCCTCGGCCCGGGCTGTAAAGTTATCCATTGACTCGGGAAAACACAATGACAGCGGGAAGGAGCGGCCGGGCGGGTCCTGCGGTGTCCCCGGGGCTCGGCACAGCATTGTGGCCCGGGACACGCGGGTGGCTGCGGCAGAGCCACCCCCGGGCTGCGGTCCTGGCTCCCAAAAACCCCGGGCAGAGCTCCAGCAGGTGAATTTTGGGGAAGCTGGCACAGAATGTTCCCGTGACAGCGGCCACGAGCGCTGCCCTTCAAACCCTGCCCTTATCTCCCGCACCCCGAGGACTATCAACCCCCGAGCCCCGCTGCAGCCGGGCCATTAAAGTTAACGATTACCCAAAGTGAGTGTTTATTTGGGATAATCCAGGCCCGGGGGAAAGTGCGGCACGGGGAAGGAAGGCTCTCGGTTCTTTTCTGCGAGATAGCGCCCGTCCTGCGGCGCTGAAGTGGTGCTTGAACAAGATGAATGCTCGAATAACACCGGGCAAACAGCGCGGCCGGAGAGCTCCGGCCACCGGGACACCCGGCACGCCGGTTCCTTGGGACACCCGGCATTCCCATTCCATGGGGACACCCTGCACTCCTGTTCCTTGGGACACCCGGCACTCCTGTTCCTTGGGACACCCGGCACGCCTGTTCCTTGGGACACCCGGCATTCCCATTCCATGGGGACACCCTGCACTCCTGTTCCTTGGGACACCCGGCACTCCTGTTCCTTGGGACACCCGGCATTCCCATTCCATGGGACACAGCATTCCCAATCCATGGGGACACAGCATTCCCATTCCATGGGGACACTCGACATTGCCATCCCTTGGGGACACCCAGCATTCCCATCCCTTGGGGACACCCGGCATTCCTTGGGGACACCCAGCATTCCCATTCCATGGGGACACTCGACATTGCCATCCCTTGGGGACACCCAGCATTCCATGGGGACACAGCATTCCAATTCCTTGGGGACACCCAGCATTCCCATTCCCTGGGGACACCCGGCATTCCCATCCCCAGGGCAGACTCTCCCTCTCGTGGGGATTTTCGGTGCCCCCAGCCCGTGGAGGGCTTTGTCTCCTGCCAGTGATCTGTTCAAGTTTTCCTGAGGTTTTTTGTCACCTTTGGGAGGAATTCTCCTTTTCCCGATGATTTTTCCACTCTGTATCCCCGCCCTGTCCTGCTCCCTGCTCCATCCCCGTGCAGAGGCAGCAGTGGGAGCCGGGACAGGGAACATCCACATCCAGGCCCTTCCCTGCCTCCTGGAGGGGCCTCAGCCACCTGCAGCTCCCGAGCTGACCCACCCCGGGCAGAGGGATCCCAAATCCCAGCCCTCCTCCACACCACTCACCGTCCCAGGGTAAAACTCCTTTTTTCCCCCTCCCAGAATTTCTCTCCTCTCCCTGGAGGCGGGGAAGGGCAGGGACACCCCAAAGCTTTTCAGCACCAGGATCTGACCCCGGAGGTGCCCCCAGCACTCGGACAAACCCTTCCCCCCAGCGGTGCCTGCTCCCTCCTGGGCTCGGAGCCTTCCCAGAGCGGGCCGGGCAGGAATTGTGCCCGGAGTCCCGGATCGCGTGCGGAGGGAGGGCTCACCTGAGCCCTCTAATCCCCTAATCCGTCACCAAGGAGACCCAGCGTCACCTGTGCGAGCAGAGGGGCCCTGCCGAGGGACAGCTGCTTCTCTCGCGTGCCAGCTCCCTCTTGGGCTCATCCCAAGCCCCTTTTTGGCTCATCCCAAACCCATTTTCGGCTCATCCCAAGCCCCTTTCTGGCTCATCCCAATCCCCTTTTCGGCTCATCCCAAATCCCTTTTTGGCTCATCCCAGCCCCTTTCTGGCTCATCCCAAATCCCTTTTTGGCTCATCCCAGCCCCTTTTCGGCTCATCCCAAGCCCCTTTTTGGCTCGTGCCGGTGTTCCAGGGCTGCGGGTGGAGCAGGGAACTCTCTCCTTGCCGCGTTCCCACCCAGTCCCCCCAGCTCAGCCATCGGGGGACCCCTGGGATTTCTCCATCCCTGCCTTCCTGAGCACCCCCACCAACGAGGGTGAGGGGTGTCCCCATGGCACGTTTGGAGACAATGGGGACCCCAAACTGCTGCTGGGGGGACACTGGGGTGTGTCTGCTCTGCCCCGACCCCACCGTGGGTGGGCTGGAGAGATACAGGGACAGGCACAAACAAACTGGGTAAAATTTCATGAAAAATGAAAATTTCATGAAAAATTCCCTTTCTGGCAGCAGGGAGAGCGAGAGGGCTCTAGGCCAGATGGAGAATTGTCCCAGTGAGGCTCCAGCCTGTCCCAGGCCCTGCAAAGATGGGGACAAATCCCGAGCTGGAGGGATCAGAAGGCAAAGGACACGGCGAGGGGTGTTTGGTTTCCTACATCCACCTGGAGGGGCACGTGGAGACCTGATGGTGGCCGAGGGTCCCTCCGGGGCCAGCAGGGGACAATCCAACCTCTCGTGTCACCCTGGTCACCTTCTGAACACCCCGTGAGTGGGAAGGGTGAGGAGAGCGAGAGGTTTCTGTGAGAAAGGCTGAATTCCCGCAGGGAACACCGTTCCTGCTCCCTGCAGGATGTCCTGGAGCAGAGCTCGGGGCTGGGGGCACTTCGGCCCGCCCGGGCACCCCCGGGCTGTCCCTGGAGGGTCCCATCGCCTCCCAGTGCGCTCCAGTTCGGCTGGGACCTCATGGCTCGGGGGGTGAGCGGGATCTTCCCAGCGGCGCCGCCGATCCGGGTCCGTGCCGGTGCCTCCCGCTGCTCCGGGAACGTCCTGGCCGCCCGGAGCTCGCCTGGGGACACCGGGAATGGGGGACATCCCGCTCCGGGACATCCTTGATCCAGGGACATCCCGCTCCAGGACATCCCGATCCAGGACATCCCTGTCCAGGGACATCCCCGATCCAGGACATCCCTGATCCAGGACACCATCCCTGTCCAGGGACATCCCCGCTCCAGGGCTCTGGGAGCTCGGCTTGTTCCTGGGGGATGTCACCTCCTTCACCCAGGACACAGGCTCTGAGCAGCCCGGTCCAGTGGGAGGTGTCCTTGCCCATGACCTTTTTGAGGTCGCTTGCAACTCCCAAAATCCGGGATTCTACAAACTATTTTCTCCTAAAAACGATTCCGCGACTCTCTGACGGCTCAGGAGGAGCCGAAGCATCCGAGGGGCTCTTCCTCCCTCCCACACCTCCACGCAGCGCAGGGGGTGAGCCAGACCTCCACCCCGGATCCTTTGTGTCCCAGAACTCCTCTGGCTCCATCCCTCCCAGCTCATCCCACCTCTCCCAGCCCCATCCCGTGTGTCTTCCAGCATTCCCATCAGCATTCCCATGCCCAGGGCACTTATGGGGATTTCCGGTGCCCCCCAGCCCACGGAGGGCTTTGTCTCCTGCCAGTGATTTGTTCAAGTTTCCCTGGCTTTTTTTGTCACCTTTGGGTGACAATCCTTTTCCCCATGAGTTTTCCACTCTATCTCCAACTCTGTTGTATCCATCCCATCCCATCCCATCCCATCCCATGTATCTCCAACTCTGTTGTATCCCGTCTCTCCCATCCCATCCCATCCCATCCCATCCCGTCCCGTCCCGTCCCGTCCCGTCGCGTCCCGTCCCGTCCCGTCTCTCCCTCGCAGCTCCCGGGGCCGGAGCCGCTCCTTTCCGGGCCGAGCTTCACCCGCCCGGGCTCGGCGGAGGCTGCGGCCTCTCCCACGCCGTTTCCAGGTGTTTTTCCTGCCGCAGATCCCGGGAAGTGTCCCCGTTTCCCGGCAGTGCCGCACATCCCGGCGCTGCCCTGCCAGGGCCGCTGGCGGCCGCTGTGGCTCTTCCCGGTGCTCGGGGCTCCGGGGTTTTTGGGCGAGAAGGATTTGTGTCCTCGCTCCGCGCTGGGAGGAGCCTTCCCCGGGCTGGCCGTGCTGTGGGTGCCCCAGTCCCCCAGGAGCAGGGGCAGGATTGCTCGGGAAGCGCCGTTCCATGCTCTGCTCCCGGGGTGTCCCCGCTGGAACCTGCACCGCCCTCGGCTGCAGCGCCTCCCTGAGCCCGGGGTAACCCTGCCGAGCTGGGGAGCTCCCAGCCCTCTCACCCTTTGCTGGGAGGGAATGGAGCCCGATTTTCCCTGGGGAAGAGCTCCGGGGTGGGGAGGGGGATTGTCACACACCCCGTGCCAGCACCACCATCCCACAATCCCAAATTCAGAGCAGGGGTGGGGAACGGGGTGATCCTTAATCCCTCCCATCCCAATCCAGTCTCTGTCCTTCCCAGTTTTTAAGGAAGGAGCAAATTTTGGAGAGAGGTTCACAGGTGCCACTTGTCCTTCCCACCCCAGGGACACAAACTCTGCTCCCACCCACGGAATCTTGGATGGATAAAAAACCCCAGTCCCTGGAGTGCAGGGGATGAGCTCCAACAAATTCCCAGTGGCAGAAACTCTCCCCTGCTGGTTTTCACTAACACTGAAATATTAAAGCAATTTGGTTTTTATTTGGGAATTTTTATTGGATTTGTCAGGCTCGGGAAGCCACGGTGACAAACAAACCTGACAGAATCCTATTAGCCCCATTAATCACCATTAAGTGCTAATATCTGTGTTCTCCCTCCTTGCTGATATTAATTAGCACAACCAGAGAGGAGCAGAGCTCCAGCCCCGACCCTGGAGGAGCTCTCAGCATTCCTGGGAAGGGGCGGGGACTGCTCCAGGCTCCTCATGACTGCCAGAAAATCTTCCACCAGCACCAACCTAAAATATCCTCCACTCTGGATATCCACCCCCAGATCCCAGGGCAGCACCCCCCAGTGCCTCTCCTTCCCTGCCTCCAGGGGCGGCTCCAGCAGCTGGAATAGAGGCTGCCTCTTCCCGGGATTTCCTCTGCCCCTCTACAGCCCCCAAGGTGCTTTGGGGTTGGGGCTTTTTGGGGTGTAGGACTGGAATTCCCAACCTGGGAAGTTTTTCTCACAGTGTAGGGACAGAGCTGTCCTGTTCCCAGAATTGGCAGGATCCTGGGAACTTAATCAGCGTGGAGGTGGCACTTGGGGACATGGTGGCCTTGGCAGTGCTGCAGGAGAGGCTGGACTTGGTGATCCCAGAGGCTTTTCCAGCTTAAATAATGCCATGGGTTTATAGGGTCCCTTAGAAGCACTGAGCAGCTCCAGCTTTTCCCTGGAGAGGCTGGGGAGAGGAGACCCTGGAGGCTGCAGGGTTAGGGATCAAAGCCTTCCCAAACCTTCATCCCAGCGGGAGGGGGAGCAGGGAGGGCACAGGCAGCAGCAGCAGCTGTGTGACCTTTGCATCCCGGGCAGCAAAATGCCAGCCCCAACAGGAGGGATGGCATCCCAATCCCTGTGCCAGCCCCACAGCAGGGATGGCATCCCAACCTCCCTGTGCCAGCCCCACAGCAGGGATGGCATCCCAACCTCCCTGTGCCAGCCCCACAGCAGGGATTGCATCCCAGCCTCCCTGTGCCAGCCCCACAGCAGGGATGGCATCCCAATCCCTGTGCCAGCCCCACAGCAGGGATGGCATCCCAACCTCCCTGTGCCAGCCCCACAGCAGGGATGGCATCCCAATTCCTGTGCCAGCCCCACAGCAGGGATGGCATCCCAATTCCTGTGCCAGCCCCACAGGAGGGTTTCCATCCCAACCTTCCCTGGCTCCTGCTGCTCCTCCAGCCTTGATCTGACCCCACTCTTGGCTTGGTTTTAATTTGTTTTTGGATTTGTGCAGAGAGAGACAGAGAGAGGGAGCAATAAATAAATAAATAAATAAACACATCAATCAATCAATAAATCACCCCTGCCCCCACCCGCAGCATCCCAGCTCCTGCCAGCTCCACAGGGGGATGGAAATCAGCTCCATCCTTGCTGCTCCTCCTGCTTCTCCCTCTCCAGGCCATCCATCACTCCCTGCCCAGCCCAGGAGCAGGAGCTGTGGGGTCAGAGCCACCCTCTCCTTCTCTTGTCCTGCTGATCCCAGACACCCCTGGCTGGCTGGGTGCTGGGTGGGAGCCCTGTTCCAGGGAGCTCTGGTCCAGAGGGAGAGGGAGAGGGAGAGGGAGAGGGAGAGGGATCCACACCCCTGGCAGTGCCCAAGGCCAGCTGGGATGGGGCTGGAGCAGCCTGGGACAGTGGAAGGTGTGTCTGCCCATGGCAGGGGTGGCACTGGATGGGCTTTAAGGTCCCTTCCAATCCAAACCAGTCTGGGATAAAACATAAAAATTCCATGGAGCTGCTGGAATAAATGCAGGGGAGGCCATGGAGCTGCTCCAGGGCTGGAGCCCCTCTGGAGCCGGGCTGGGAGAGCTGGGGGGGCTCACCTGGACAGGAGAAGGCTCCAGGGAGAGCTCAGAGTCCTTCCAGGGCCTGGAGAGGGACTGGGGACAAGGCATGGAGGGACAGGACACAGGGAGTGGCTCCCACTGCCAGAGGGCAGGGATGGATGGGATATTGGGAATTAGGAATTGTTCCCTGTGAGGGTGGGCAGGCCCTGGCACAGGGTGCCCAGAGCAGCTGTGGCTGCCCCTGGATCCCTGGCAGTGCCCAAGGCTGGGGCTGGGAGCAGCCTGGGATGGTGGAAGTGTCCCTGCCATGGCAGGGGTGGGATGGGATGAGCTTTTCTTCCCTTCCCACCCAAGCCATTCCAGGATTCGGAGGCTCCTGGCACCACCCCAGCACTCCCAGAGCAGCTGGAACCTCCCCTCTCCCGACACCGAGTCCCAGCCGCTGTCACCGCCGGGGATTCATCACCCCGAGCCTGCAGAGTGCGCACAAACTGCGGGAAAAGCCGGGAAAATCCCGTCCGTGCTGCTGCAGGGAGCGGAGCAGAGCTGCGTGCCCACCTGCCGCACCCCCGAGCGGCCCCGAGCAGCCCAAGGAGGTTCCTGGCACCACCCCAGCACTCCCAGAGCAGCTGGAACCTCCCCTCTCCCGACACCGAGTCCCAGCCGCTGTCACCGCCGGGGATTCATCACCCCGAGCCTGCAGAGTGCGCACAAACTGCGGGAAAAGCCGGGAAAATCCCGTCCGTGCTGCTGCAGGGAGCGGAGCAGAGCTGCGTGCCCACCTGCCGCACCCCCGAGCGGCCCCGAGCAGCCCAATTAAGCAGCACTAATGAGCTGCCCGGGAGGAGGCAGCGCTCAGCCTCGCCCAGGGGAGGTTTCTGAGCAGGGCTCGGGGCCGGAGCGGAGCTGCCCGAGGCTCCTCGTGCAGGCCGGGGGGCTGCTGCTATTAATTAACAAATGAGTGGGCACGAGCGGCACTCAGGGCTCACCCTCACGGGGTTAGGCAGCATTCCAGGGGCTGGGAGGGGACAGGCTCCGGCTGGCACCCGCGGGGGTGACTCTGCCATCCCGGAGCCCCGTCCCTGTGTCCGGGACATGGGATGGGGCCGGGAGCAGGGGGGAGCCAGGGAGGATGAGGGTGGAGCCGGTGGGAGAGGTGACAGTGCCACAAGGGGTGGGAGAGGTGACAGTGCCCTGCAAGGCGTGGGGACCATGGCAGGACCTTCCCAAACCGATGGGAGCAGTGACAATGCCATCCCACGTGGGTGGGAGGGGTGCCAGTGCCATCCCAAGGTGTGGGAGAAGGGACAGTGCCTTCCCAAGCCGGTGTGATGGTGCCAGTGCTATGCCAAGGTGCTGGGAACAGTGACAGTGCCGTGCCAAAGTGCTGGGAGTGGTGCCACTGCTATGCCAAGGTGGTGTGATGGTTCCAGTGCCATGCCAAGCCCTGTGATGTTCCAGTGCCATCCAAGCCCTGTGATGTTCCAGTGCCATCCCAAGCCCTGTGATGTTCCAGTGCCATCCCAAACCCCTGTGATGTTCCAGTGCCACCCCAAACCCCTGTGATGTTCCAGTGCCATCCCAAACCCTGTGATGTTCCAGTGCCGTGCCGAGGCGCTGGCAGGGGCTCCCGGCTCTGCCCGAGCAGAGGAGCCCTCCCGAGCAGCAGCAGCCCCATAAATCCGGGATTGCGGATCCCTGCGGCTCCAGGCCCGCTCTGCCCGTCCCCTCGGCCCCTCCCGGCCCCTCCCGGCCCTGCTGCTCAGCCCGGAGCTCCGCTGGCCCTGGGAAGTGCCCCTGTGTGGGCACGGATGGCTCCCGAGGGGAATCTGGGAATTCCCGACCTGCTCTGCCGGGAACAGCGCTGATTTGAGCCGGGTGTGGGAGGTAGGATGGTGAATTAGAGGAATATTGGCTGTGGGAAAGGTGATCCCAGGATAAATGAGACAATATTTGCTGAGGGAAAGGCTTGGAATGGGCCCAGAGCTGTCAGAAATCCAGGAGAGATATGGACACAGCCTGGGGTTAATTGGTGTTTTCTGGAGTTATTAAATCCACAAAAATCCCTGTTGGGTGGCGGGCTGTGATTAGAGCTTCCCATATTAGGGGACAGGGATGTGTCAGGTGTTTGTGGGCTGATAAATCCCACTTTTCCCTCTGGTTTAAAATAATCCTGCCCAGATTCCCCCTCAGGCTGGAGCCATCCACTGGTGGATGGTGCTGGAAGTGCCAGGTCCCTGCCCATGGGTGGATGGGCTTTAAGGGCTCTCCCAGTCCCACATTCCGGGATTCTGGGGTTACCAAGGACTGTGGTGTCCCAGGCTGAAGGGACAGGGTGAACTGAGCCATTTCCTGCAGAAGCTCAGCCTCATCCTTCAATAAATCCACCCCAGTTTTCCATCCTCCAAAAAGATCCTCAGAGCCAGACAGAGGGAAAAAAAGTTTCCACATTCCACATTCAACATTTCCACAGCAGAAATTGAGTTTTTGGGACTTTTTGCACCTCTGGGACAGGGAGGCTTTACCATTTTGTGGAATGTCTGGGCACAGTGAGCGTTCCCCACACACAAATCCATCATTCTGGGGCTCCCAGTGCATTCCTTGGAGCACAGTCCCTTCCCAGGGAAAGAGAGGAGTGGCAGACAGGAGAACATTGGGAAGGGTAAGATGAAGCTCTGTCAGTCAGGAACACTCCTGATCCCAGCCCCAAATGCATTTTGGATGGGCTGGGGGATGCTGGAGCCCTGGAGTGTGAGGAGGAGCAGCTCCAGGATGGATCTGAACGTGGATCCCACAGTGTGCAATGGAGCAAACGATTGAATCCATCCCATCAATCTTTCAGTGCCACCAGAGGAGCTTTCCTGCTTGGAAAATCAGTGCTCCCTCCCTGGAGCAGCAGGGAACACATCATCCTGTGGAATCCTGGAATGGATCCTGCCTGGAGACAGCCAGAGCACGAGAAGCCTCTTTGCTGCCCAGCTGTGGGTGTTCCATCCCGGAATTTGGGATGTGCAGGAGGCCACACCTCCCAAAAATTGGTCTGCACCCTGCAGGAGCAGCCGAGCTCATTCCATGCTCACTCCCAGGCTGTGCAGGGAGCTGTGTCTGGGAAAATGGAGACCAATCCCAGTCTGGAAGGAGATGGAGAAGAGCAGAACGTCCCTGATCCCACCTGGAATCACCAGGGCTGGCTCTGAGCAGGGGGATGGAAATCCCTGCACTTGAACTCCTTTGTTCACTAACACTTGGCACAGCCCCAAGAAAGAAATTTTGCTGTTCCATGATCCCAAAGAAGGTCAGGAATTGTTCCCAGCCCAGGATAATGCATTCCCTGAGCAGGCAGAGCCCATCCATCAAGGCAGGAGCCGCCACCCGGACGTTTGCTCTCCTTGGGGAGCTCAATTCCTCCCAGAGCTGCTCCTTGTGCAATATCGTCCCAGGAGTGATGGCTCAGTGCCCAAAAAAAGGGAGGGAAGGTGATTGATCTGGATCTGCTAATCTGGAACAGCAATCACGGGGCTGGGCAGGAGCAGCAGGATTCCAGGGAAACACACTCTGTCCTCCTGGGGAAAGCTGAGGAACATGGAGCTGCTCTCAGCTAGCTCCAGAGGCTCTGGGAAATCCCTCCCTGCTCACACACAAACTGTTCCAGGTGCCTGACCCCGTCTTCCACCGGGACAAAGTGGAAGAGGTGCTGGGAAGGCCCAGGGATCACAACCTTGGAGCATCTTCTGGGATGGATGGAACCACACAGAGCCGTGCAGAGTCTGCAGGGATCCCGAGGTCTGAGCTGGACACATCCCCCAGGGACGAGTTCATCCCAGCAAACACCTCCAGGGAGCCCTGTCTGCTGCCAGCACTCTGGGCCCTCACAGAATTCACAGAACCACCGGGTTGGAAGAGACCTTTGAGATCATCAACCAACCCAGCCCCAGCACCTCAGCTAAACCCTGGCCCCCAGTGCCACATCCAGGCTTTGTTACACACACCCAGGGATGGGGACTGCACCACCTCCCCGGGCAGCCATTCCAGAACTTTATCACCCTTTCTGTAAAAAACTTTTTCCTGATATCCAGCCCATATTCCCCCTGGCACAGCTGCAGGCTGTGTGCTCTGGCTGTGTCAGTGCTGCTGCAGACAGAGCCCAGCCCCAGCTGAGCACAGGCACCTTCCAGGAGCTGTGCACAGTGAGGAGGGCACCCCTGGGTCTCCTTTTCTCCAGGGGAGCACCCCCAGCTCCCTCAGGGGCTCCTCTCAGGTTTGTGGAAGCAGGGGATGGAAGGGGAGGGTTTGGGGCAGCCTGGGGACAGCTGAGTTATTCCTGAGCACAGCCAGAGCATCTCCCGCTGGCTGGAAGGGGAATTCTGCCTCTGGCACAGCTGTCGGCACTGGGAAGCAGGGACAGGATCTCTGGGATGTGGGATCGTGTCAACGCTTCATCCCTAACTCGTGTTTACTGGGAAAGGCAGAGTTTCCAGGCTGCTCCCACACCTTCCCCATCCCCCTGCTCAGGGGGTGCAGAGGTGTCACCCACGGATCTTCTCCTGTGTCTCCCCATCCTTCAGCACTGGGGTCTCTCCGAGATGGGCAGAGGGTGAGGGACGTCCGTGTGCCACCCCCTGCTGCCCTCTTCAGCCAGCACGGAGCCGGGAATGCTCCGCAGGAGCTCCGGGATGTGCAGCTCCTGTCCTCAGCTGCTGCCGGGAGCTGTTTGTCTGCGGCTCCGGGAAGCGTGAAATCTGAGGTGGCAGCTTGACATGGAGCAGCAGGAGGGAACGACCTCCCTCCTTCCATCCCTCCCCTCCTTTCCTTCCTCTCCTTTCTCCCCTTCCCTTCCCTTCCCTTCCCTTCCCTTCCCTTCCCTTCCCTTCCCTTCCCTTCCCTTCCCGGCTCCATCCCAGCTGTCCCTCTGTCCTGCTGCCCTGACGCAGTGCCTTGGGCTGCCCTATCCCAAAAAGCCCCTCCGGGCACCTCTCCTGCCCCTTCCCAGGGCAGCTCCGCTCCCCCGGCTGTGGCTGCTGTCCCCAGGCCCTGCTGGCGCTGGCAGCACTCCCTGCTCTCCCCAGCCATGGATTTTTCCAGGAAAAGCCATTGAATTTCACACGTCTCTGGCACAGGGCAGGCTGTGCTCCCCGGCAGGAGCTGATCCTGCTGGAGCTCTGGGGAGGGCCAGAAAGGTTCTGGACTTTCTTCCCGAGCCTCTGGAGCAGGGGAAGGCTTCCCAGACGAGCACAGGTTTGGGAAGCAGCAACCAAAGGGCTCAGGGAGGTTTTGTCCTGCCTGTGGGATCAGCTCCCCTTCCTACAGATGGGAGGAGCACTCTGCTCCTGCTTGTACCTTCAGGAGCACCTGGACTAAAGCCATGGAAGAAACGTCCCAGGAAAGCCTCTCTCTGTTGTATTTGCGGGAACCCTCGTGGCAGGAAGGAATGATGAACCTGACTCCATGTTCTCAGAAGGCTAATTTATATTTTATGATACTATATTATATTAAAGAATACTGTACTAAACTATACTAAAGAATGCAGAAAGGATACTTACTGAATGCCAAAAATACAATAATGAACCTGGTGACTCTCTCCAGAGTCTGACACAGCCTGGCCCTGATTGGCCAGAGAGTGAAAACAACTCCCAGCAGAATCCAGTGGAACAATCACCTGTGGGTGAACAATCTCCACACACATTCCACATGAGCACAACACAGGAGAAGCAAATGAGATAAGAATGGTTTTCCTTTTCTCTGAGGCTTCTCAGCTTCCCAGAAGAAAAATCCTGGTGAAGGGATTTTTCCAGAGAGTGTGACTGTGACACTGTGGGATGGGAGGAGCACTCTGCTCCTGCTCGTACCTTCAGGAGCACCTGGACTGAAGCCATGGCAGAAATGTCCCAGGAAAGCCTCTCCCCTGCTCAAGCCCTCCTTAGGAGCCAGGATGCAGAGCAGCAGCCACGGGAGGTTTGCCCTGGCTGTTGTGGGTTTTTCCTGGGACACAGTGCCTGGGCAGAGGGAGGTCCATGGATCCTCCTCTTCTCCAGGCTGAACAATCTCAGCACTCTTGTTCTTTCTCCACAGGACACCCCAGAGCCCTGCCAGGCCTTGAGAGGGACTGGGGACAAGGCCTGGAGGGACAGGACACAGGGAATGGCTCCCAGGGCCAGAGGGCAGGGCTGGATGGGATATTGGGAATTAGGAATTGTTCCCTGGCAGGGTGGGCAGGGCTGGCACAGGGTGCCCAGAGCAGCTGTGGGTGCCCCTGGATCCCTGGCAGTGCCCAAGGCCAGGCTGGATGGGGCTGGGAGCACCTGGGACAGTGGGAGGTGTCCCTGCCATGGCAGGGGTTTGATGGGATGAGCTCTAAAGCCCCTCCCAGCCCAAACCATTCCATGACCCCATGACATCCCCCCTCTGCCCCATGGAGACATTGATCCCATCTTTTGGAGCCCAAATATTCCCAGTGCCCCCTGCAGACCCTTCCACTGTCCCCAGTGTGACAAACCAGGGCAGCTCCCAAGGCACTGCAGAGCTCTGGAATACTTGCAGGGAATGCTTTTTGTGGATGATGAATGTCCCTGAGGTTTGTCTGCTCTGAAGGGCGGGCAGGGGTGTGATGGGATGAGCTCTAAAGCTCCTCCCAGCCCAAACCATTCCATGACCCCATGACATCCCACCTCTGCCCCATGGAGACATTGATCCCATCTTTTGGAGCCCAAATATTCCCAGTGCCCCCTGCAGACCCTTCCACTGTCCCCAGTGTGACAAACCAGGGCAGCTCCCAAGGCACTGCAGAGCTCTGGAATACTTGCAGGGAATGCTTTTTGTGGATGATGAATGTCCCTGAGGTTTGTCTGCTCTGAAGGGCACCCACGGAGCTGATAAAGGATTTAATAGAGGAATTTTATCTCTCCCGATAAAGTTCCCAGCTGGGCTCAACCTTCTGGCAATTCCTCGTGTCCTTCCCATGCTGTGACTTTTCCAAAGACCTTTTGGTGGTGACACTTTTGGCTCTTTCATCCCAAATCCTTGTGCCCTGTCCCACTGCCCTGGAGGGGCACGTGGTCCCATTGCTGCCCCACATCTCCAGACACCCCAATCCCAAATCCACCCTCTCCAGGTGTCCCAGCTCTGCTCCCCAGGGGCTGGGAGTCCGTGGTTCCACCTGCCAGGTTCATCCCAGTCTCTGGAATATCAGCTTTGTCCCCACCCCATCTGTTTTGTCTCTGTCTGGATCACTCCTGAAATAAACCCCAACCTTTTTTCCTCCTGAAATTCCCCTCTGTGCCTTTTCCCTCCTGCCCAGAGGACTCTCCGTGGGGCTCCTCTCCTGTTCCTGCTCCCACCATCTGCTCCATGCCCTTGCCAGGGCAGCTTCCTGCTGGAAAGCCGAAGGATCTTGGCTCTGGATCCTTCCCTGGCACACTCAGGGCTCCTCCTTCAGCACCCCAGCTCAGACATTCCCTGTTCCTACATTCCTGCAGTGTTTGTTTTGCAGAATGTTGGGAGATTTCCTCTTTTGTCTTTAAAAAAAAAAGCAACAAAAAAAAAAAAAAAAAAAAAAAAGGGAAGAAAGATAAAAAAAAACCCAACAAAATGATTTTAATTTCCCAGGAGACTGAAATTTCATCTTTTCTTCATCTTTGAGTCCCATGGTTTCAGGGATAATCCAGAGCTTGATGGGATTTTTTTTGGAGCTGCTCCAGACTCCTGGTCCCAGTTTTCCTGCCAGAGAGAGAGTTCTTTATCATTTTTGCCTGGATTTTGATTTCTTTGGCTCATGGGATGAGTTTCCTCCTTGGGAGCTTCCCCCTGAGCTGATTTCTGGTGCTGAAAACTTCCTGGCAAGTTTTCCATGGCTGCTCCAGAAATGCTTCCTCATCTTCTGAGCAAGCGTTATTTAATTACTCTGCAGTGGGGCTGTTCCTGCATTTTAATGGCAGCTGGATCCCTCTGCACCTCCCCATCCTGATTTTCCTGTTTTTTTCCTGTGGGAGATGTGGAATAGCTGCAGAATTACACAGCACTAAGCAGGAAAACAACCAGGTCCAAGCAGGATCCGGGGTCTCTGTCCCTCCTCAGTGGCTCTTTCCTCTGCAGGGATTTTTCCAGCAAGGAAACTCCTGGGGAGCAGCCATGGGGAGCCTTGGGATGGGGCTCCAAGGCTGGTGCCCCAGTGAGGCCTTTTCCACAGGGAAATGGGGGCAGGAATCAGGGAAGAGCAGGAAACCCTCTGGAGGGGCAGAGGGAAGCTTTGGCCTTGGCCTGGAGAGGCAAACCCCAGGAAAGCAGGGCTGCTGAGCACTAATGAAATGCCTTGGAAAAGCTACCAAACCAGCTTCATTTCCCTGCAGACTTCAGCAGGGGGTTCTTTATAACCCATAATAAGTTTTCCTTACGTAGGCAAAGTCCCAGTGGATTTTCCGAGTGTTAATAAAGCAGGAATGAAGTGATCCAGTCCCTTCCATGCAGACAACAAATCCCTCAGTCCCCTCTGCTGATGGGCTCCATCCATCATCCCCAGAGCTGCCGGAGCCACAGGGCCCTGCTCCTGCTGGCCTTCCCCTCCTGCCTGCAGGTGCTGCTCAGAACTTGGGAATATTTTGGAGATTTCTGTTCCCTGTCCATTCCCATGGCCCCTTTTGGGCTCAGTGGGTTCTCCTTCCCCACCTCGGAGCCTTTTCCTGCCCATCTGGATCACATCCAGGCTTTTCCCTCTAACACCAAGTTCTGCCCTGATTTAGAGTTCCCAGAAAATCCATTGACCCTGATCTTCATCTCCCAGTAATTGGAAAAGAGACATAAATCAAACTAATTGCAGAAGAGTTAAAAATGGCTTTGTTTGCCACAGCTCAGGCTGCAGACTCCTGCTGGGAGAACATTGGGATCAATGAAATCCCCGGATGTGTCAGAGCAGAGCAGGGACCCTTTCCTCCTCCTGGCTGCTCCAGGAATGAATCTGATCCCGTTCTCTCTTTGGACATGAGAATAAACAGTTCCAAGGTGCTGGAACATTCCAGGGATTCGCTCCTAAACCATTCCTGCTCTGGCTGTGGCTCAGGTGGCACCGTGGAGAGGGATCCTGGAATGCTTCGGGTGGAAAGGGATCCTAAAGTTCATCCCATGCCACCCCTGCCATGGCAGGGACACCTCCCCCATCCCAGGTGCTCCAGCCTGGGGTGAATGTCCAGCCTGGGCTCCAGTGTCCAGCCTGGCCTTGGGCACTGCCAGGGATCCAGGGGCAGCCACAGCTGCTCTGGGCACCTGTGCCAGGGCCTGCCCACCCTGCCAGGGAACAATTCCTAATTCCCAATCTCCCATCCATCCCAGAGTGTAAAAAAACTTAGTGAAATCACTAGATCTTAGATTGAAGACATGGCGAAGTTTTTTGATCTTTCACCTTTGGGAAAAGAATTTTTAAAAATAGGGTTTCAAATTTTAGTGATTCTCATAGTCCTCTTGATTGTAATTCCATGCATTCTTCTGTGTGTGCGGGGTGTCGTGAGTCGAGTTGTAAAGAGGGTGCTTTTGGTGCAAACAGGAGGGGGAGATGTGGAGTAACAGCCGACCCCGGCACACCTCCATCCCCTTCTCACCCTGCTGCCTTGGGCTGGCTCCAGGTGCTGCTCCAGGTGCCAGGGAGAAACACCCTTGAGGAAGAATCTGAGGAGGATAAAACGCTGTGAACCCAAAATTGCTGCCCCCGAGCCCCAGCCCCAACTTTTCCTTTAGAGGATGGATTTTCCTGCAGGCAGCTGGAGCTTTCTGGAGCTTGGAGAAGGGACAGGAACCCACAGCAGCCCTAAAACAGAGATAGGAGATCAGAGATAAGAGGCAGGCGTTTGGCTCCGATGGAGCTGTTTGGAAACAGAGATATTTATCCGGGGGGATCCTTCGGAACGATCAGAATTCCTTTTCCTATCCCATGTGGCCGTGTCTCCCCTCCCTGGAGCTGCTCCAGCCTTTCCTGCCGGTTTAAAATAAAATCTAATCCATTTCCAATCCGCGCTGCCGGCCATTCGGGCTCTGAGCACGGTTATTATCGCCTGGCATCCCGAGGGATTGGGATTTAACTCCTGCCGGGCTGGGCCGGAGCATCCCGGGATCCCGGGAGCAGCCGTGGCCAAGGGCTGCGGGACCCCAGGGATGTCCTGTCCCCTCTCCCAGCGCTGCCGTGAGCCGACAGGCTGCAGATGTGCTGCTTGCAGGGAGGATTTGTCCGAAATGCCCAAAAAAGAAGGAAAAATTGGGTTTTATTCCTTTTGGAAAGGCAGAGCCCCTAAAGGGAGCAGAGGATCCAGCCCCCGGTTTGGGGGGTTTCTCCTAAACCAGCAGGCTGGGAAGCTCAAATCTGCTCCTGAAATTCGTTCAGATCAGGAAGAAACAAAATTTTTTCCTTTTTCCTGCATGAAAATTCCACCAAATCCAAATGCTTCACAGCCAAGTGAGGCCACCACTTCTCTCCCCGTGGAATATCCCAATTCCTTTGTGGGATCCTGTGCAAGGAGCTCTGAGCTGCTGGGAATGCACAGCTTGGGATCCACGGGTGATGCCACAGGGAAGCAGCTGAGGCCATGCTTGGAAAGCAAAACCCCTCCAGCTTTCCTGCAGGGATTTGGTTGGAAGGGGTTTTTCTTTCCTCACAAATCCCAAGGGAAATAAAATCCTTCTTGTTTGCTTTGCCGGACAATTCCTGCTCGTTGTTATTTGGGCCATGTTTAAATTATTCTGTCTGCAGCAGCCGATGGCATTTGCTGCGTGCCATGCAATGTTCCAGGTAATTAATTGGTGTTTAATTAATTAAGGAATAATGACATTCAATTAAGGGAGCACTGTCACTGGGTAATTAATGGCTTCCTGCTGCTCCAGGAAAGCCGAGGTGTTTGTGGGAAATCAATCCAGGGGGAAGTGGGGGGTTCATTCCCCTGGGGAGGAGCTGTGTCCTGGGCATCTCCCGTTCCTGCCCCTCCCAGGACAAACTCATGGAAGGAAGCTCTGCATGGATGTAGTTATGATATTTTATGAAAAATCCTCTGTTGGGATTTTCCCCTCCTGAGGCGCTGAGGGCCTCAGGAGAGAAATGTAAATAATCACTATATACTGTTGTGGAATGCAGCAGGTGTATTTTCTATTAATCTGTGTGAATTGTTTTCACTTGATGACTAATCACAGCCACTTGTGTTGAGGCTGTGAGCAGTCACAAGATTTTGTTATGCATTTTATTTTATTTTTGTTCTTTCGAACCTTCTAATCTTTTTTTTTCTCTGTTCTTTTAATATAATTTCAATGTAGTATTTTAATATAATATATAACATAATAAATCAACCTTCTGAGAAAAATAGAATCAAGCCTCGTGTCTCCACACTTAGATAATTCACCTCAACACATGGACCTGTCAGGAGCTGTTCCCACCTTCAGCAGTGGGAAACACCAGGGGAATCTCTGGGAAGGAGGAGAAGACACCTGGTGTTCCCAGCATCACACGGAGCAGGAATTCCCGACTGCCAACCCCTGCTCAGGGCTGTGCTCGGGGCAGCCAGACCCTGCCTAAACTCGGGATTCCTCTCCCTGATGTCCAGGATCAAAGCCTGGGACCAAATGGGGCTCTGTGTCCTCTTGGCTTTGGAAGGGAGCGCTGGACAAAGAGGAATTTCCTGGGATGTGAAGATAAATGAGAATAAATTCCCCAAATCAGAGGGAACCGAGCCCCGTCCTGAGCGAAGCAGACAAATATTGAAGGATGGACAGGAAGGAGTCCCTTCCCAGCTGCTCCTGCCCGTGGGTGAGCCCTGGCTGTGACCATCCCAGGCACCTCTGGCAGCCCCTGCAGGGCTGAACGGCACAGGGCCCTGGGGAGGGGCAGCCTGAGGGATCCTGCTGATCCTGGAGAGCAGAGGATCATCCAAGAAAGATTCCAAACTATTCCACAGCTCCTCTCCAAGTGCCAGTTGTGTTGGCTGCTGCCCAGTTAAGGATTTGTTAATTTAATTTTAATTTTCGCTGCATTTTTGAGAGCGTGCAGCTCTCAGGTGCTAAAATGCTTTAGAGTTCAGCGTTTGTCACCTTCAGGCACCATGGGCACCATCCAGGAAGGAATCAGAAGGAATTCCAAGGCCTTCTGCCAGGAACATCCTCCTCCTCCATCCCAAAATCCGGCCTGCCCCTGCAGAGCTGCCCCGTGCAGCTGGGGGCTGACGCAGGCAGGGAGAGCCTGGAGCGTGTCCCTGGGTGGGAGAAGCTGTAATTCCCAAATGCTGAGGAGAACAGGGCTGCCTGCAGGTGCCAGATCCAGCTGGGAATGTTTGCCAGCTCCTTTTGGCACGGGCGGTGTCTCTGCAGCTCGTTGTGCTGAGGAGCCTCCAGAGAGCCATGGACAGATTCCAGCTCCAACTGCAGCTCTGGCTCAGCCCCTTCCCTGCTCCCTGAGCTCCCGTCTGCCTGTCTCCCGGGAATGGGGGATCCTGTGCAGGGAATGATGGGGATTAGAGCCTTTTCCTGGCTGCCAGCTCTGCCCAGGGTCATCTCACACTGCTGTGCTCTCCATGTCCCTGTGAACACTTCCCTAAAAGCTTCCCCAAACATTTCCCCAAATATTTCTCCAAACACTTCTTTGAAGCTTCCTTGAACACTTCCCCAAACACTTTACTGACCTGGCTCCATGTAAAAGGAATAAAAATGTAGATCTGGTCTCCCCCTCCACAGCCCCAAACCCAAGCAATTCAGGGAACTCCATCTCCCAGGCACTTGCAGGGCTCTGAAGAGCCAAATTCCCACCTCTGCCCCGAAGCCACGAGGAGACTGGAGCTCATTTCGGACACCGACTCGATTTTATTGTTTGAAATGCCAGGGAAACTCAGCCTCAGAAACGCGGGGATTTCTGCTGGTGCTGAACACCCCCCTGGACATCCTTCCTTGTCCTACCCCCTCCAGCTGTGCCTCCTCCATGGCCATGGTGGGGACAGGCTTGTGACCCTTTCAACATCTGGATGGGCTTCAGGAGCCCCCTCTGCTCCTCGTTTTGGGAGCGCGGAGGAGCCGCCACCAGCCTGGGGAGATCAGTCCCTGCAGCCAGCCGGGCTCTGCTCTCACAGCTGGTACTTCCTCAGCAGCTCGCTCTGCCACTGCCGCTTTTTGTTGGGAAAGGCGGCCGGGATCCTGATCCTGCGGAACTCCTCGATGCACTTGCCCAGCTCGGACTGCAGGGCCCGGCGCTCCTCGCTGCTGGCCGTGGCCGTGGTGGTGGCCGTGGTGGTGGCCGTGGTGGTGGCTGTGGTGGTGGCTGTGGTGGCCGTGGTGGCCGCGGTGGCCTCCAGGCCGTTCTCCCTGGCCGCTGCCCGGTCCCGGTCCCGCCGCTGCTCCTCCAGCCTCCTCAGGGAGCGGCACAAGTCCAGGGTGCTGGGCCGGGCCGGGCACTCCTCGGGAGCTGCTGGCCACGGCTGGGACTCGCTGGGGCTGGGGACCTTCCCCTCCGGCTGAGCCACCCTGCCGGGGACGGGCTCCGAACAGGGCTGCCTGCAGGTGCCAGATCCAGCTGGGAATGTTTGCCAGCTCCTTTTGGCACGGGCGGTGTCTCTGCAGCTCATTGTGCTCAGGAGCCTCCAGAGAGCCATGGCCAGATTCCAGCTCCAACTGCAGCTCTGGCTCAGCCCCTTCCCTGCTCCCTGAGCTCCCGTCTGCCTGTCTCCCGGGAATGGGGGATCCTGTGCAGGGAATGATGGGGATTAGAGCCTTTTCCTGGCTGCCAGCTCTGCCCAGGGTCATCTCACACTGCTGTGCTCTCCATGTCCCTGTGAACACTTCCCTAAAAGCTTCCCCAAACATTTCCCCAAATATTTCTCCAAACGCTTCCTTGAACACTTCCCCAAACACTTTACTGACCTGGCTCCATGTAAAAGGAATAAAAATGTAGATCTGGTCTCCCCCTCCACAGCCCCAAACCCAAGCAATTCAGGGAACTCCATCTCCCAGGCACTTGTAGGGCTCTGAAGAGCCAAATTCCCACCTCTGCCCCGAAGCCACGAGGAGACTGGAGCTCATTTCGGACACCGACTCGATTTTATTGTTTGAAATGCCAGGGAAACTCAGCCTCAGAAACGCGGGGATTTCTGCTGGTGCTGAACACCCCCCTGGACATCCTTCCTTGTCCTACCCCCTCCAGCTGTGCCTGTGCCCCTCCATGGCCATGGTGGGGACAGGCTTGTGACCCTTTCAACATCTGGATGGGCTTCAGGAGCCCCCTCTGCTCCTCGTTTTGGGAGCGCGGAGGAGCCGCCACCAGCCTGGGGAGATCAGTCCCTGCAGCCAGCCGGGCTCTGCTCTCACAGCTGGTACTTCCTCAGCAGCTCGCTCTGCCACTGCCGCTTTTTGTTGGGAAAGGCGGCCGGGATCCTGATCCTGCGGAACTCCTCGATGCACTTGCCCAGCTCGGACTGCAGGGCCCGGCGCTCCTCGCTGCTGGCCGTGGCCGTGGTGGTGGCCGTGGTGGTGGCCGTGGTGGTGGCCGTGGTGGCCGTGGTGGTGGCCGTGCCGGTGGCTGTGGTGGCCGTGGTGGTGGCCGTGGTGGTGGCCGTGGTGGCCTCCAGGCCGTTCTCCCTGGCCGCTGCCCGGTCCCGGTCCCGCCGCTGCTCCTCCAGCCTCCTCAGGGAGCGGCACAAGTCCAGGGTGCTGGGCCGGGCCGGGCACTCCTCGGGAGCTGCTGGCCACGGCTGGGACTCGCTGGGGCTGGGGACCTTCCCCTCCGGCTGAGCCACCCTGCCGGGGACGGGCTCCGAGCCGGGGGCCGGGACGGGCTCCGGGGATGGGGATGGGGCCGGGATGCGCTCCAGGGATGGGGATGAGGCCGGGGCTGGGGCCGGGACGGGCTCCGGGGCTGGGGCCGGGAGGGGCTCCGGGGATGGGGATGGGGCTGGGATGTGTTCCGGGGATGGGGATGGGGCGGGTCCGGGCTCCGGGGATGGGGATGAGGCCGGGATGCGCTCCGGGGATGGGGATGGGGCCGGTCCGGGCTCCGGGGATGAGGATGGGGCCGGTCCGGGCTCCCCAGGGCCGGCGGGTCCCGCAGCGCTCCCGGGGTGACCCGGGTTCTGTCTCCTCCCGGGGCTCTCCCTCGGCTCCGCAGCGTCCGCGAGGGCTGGGAGGGAAAGCAGAGAGGAGTGTGAGGAGCGGGACATGAGGGAGGTGAGAGGCCTGCTGGGAATTCTTTTTAAAATACACCTGGTGGCGGACATAGAAAACAAGGAGTGAACCATTCCTATTTAAAATCCCCCACCCTACATTTTGTCCCCTGCACAGAAGCAGAAAACGGAATCTTCTTTTTCCTTGAAGACTTTTGTAAGGACAGAGTTGGAATTTCCCCCCCCCCCACTTTCCTTCCTCTGATTTTTTTCCCCAGTTTGACATTTGCTGAGCAGCTCCAGCTCTGCAGTTGCTGGAGGTGGAAGCAGGAATGTCATCCATCAGCGAGCAGAACCTCGAAGGATGGATTTTCTTTGGCAAATCTCTCCGGGAAGTTACAGGAATGAATCTTTGCCCCAAATTCTTTGAGTGATGGGATGAAGTCTCAAAGCTGCTTTAACCATCTTATCTGTGAACCTGGGAGCTGCTTTTGGGAGATGTGGAGCTGAGGCTGGGGAATTTAAGCACCCAAATTCCCAGGAGGAGCCTCCGGCTGAGCTGGGGAATGAATTCAAATCCTTCAGTTCCTCTCCAGCATCCCAGCTCCCAGAGCATCCCATGACTGTGGCTGCTTCAGGATAACATTTATTTTTCAAAGTTTTCCATTTTACATCCCATTATTCCTGTCTGAGGCACTGTTCAGGTCACCAGACTGAGAGCAAATCCAGGTTTCCAGGGAATGGCTCCTGAATATTTCTCCTATCCCATGTTCTTTGGGTGATCTGCCAGGGCTGGTGCCAGGCTACAAACTCACATCCCTACAAATTCCCTGCTCCTAATCTCAGAATCCTGGAATGGTTTGGGTGAGAAGGGAAGAAAAGCCCATCCCATGCCACCCCTGCCATGGCAGGGACACCTTCCACCATGCCAGGTGCTCCCAGCCCCAGTGTCCAGCCTGGCCTTCGTTTTGCTCCTCAGGTTTAACTTCCCTCACACTTGAGCCCCCCTGGCACTACGGGGGTGTGACCCTGGATGATCCAAGGACACCCACAGCCCCGAGTGTCCCTCCGGCTGTGCTGGGAGCAGGGACCGGCCTGGCTCGCT
Organism: Passer montanus; assembly: GCF_014805655.1. Taxonomy (NCBI): domain Eukaryota; kingdom Metazoa; phylum Chordata; class Aves; order Passeriformes; family Passeridae; genus Passer; species Passer montanus. The sequence continues at coordinate 2,583,018 of NW_024372813.1, forward strand.
GCTCTGATCTTTTCTCCCACAGATTTTCCTTCCCGGCGCCACTTGTGCTTTAGAGCTCCAATTAAATTCAGCAGCGACACTTCCGAGCAGCCCCGCGGAGCCGCTGGAATCCTGCTGGGGGCAATTACCGGCTCCTGGCGGGGGGAAGCACACAGTGTCCCCACCCCGGGGAGCACACACACACTGTCCCCAGCCCGGGCAGCACACACACACTGTCCCCAGCCCGGGCACACACACACTGTCCCCAGCCCGGGGAGCACACACACACTGTCCCCATGCCAAGGAGCACACACACACTGTCCCCAGCCCGGGCACACACACACTGTCCCCATGCCAAGGAGCACACACACACTGTCCCCATCCCGGGCACACACACACACTGTCCCCAGCCCGGGGAGCACACACTGTCCCCAGCCCGCGGTTCCGGGACGGTGCTGCGTTATTCCAGGGGCTGTGGCAGGGACAGGAGCTCGGGCCCGGGCTCACAGCGCTGCCTTTGCTGCCCTCCCACGCTGCTTCCATCCCCAGGGATGTTGGAAGGTCCCGGCATGGATGGGAGGGAATAGGACATTCCTGGGTGATCCCAAATGGGAGATCTTAAAATTCCTTCCAGCCTCTTAAACTTGGGTGATGTGGGCAAAAATAAAGATGGAAAAAGTTTCCAAATGAGCTAGAAGAGCACCTTGGGTTTGGGAAGCGTGGGAAGGGGGTACCAGGGTGCATCCAGAGCATCCCCAGGGTGTCTCCTCAACATCCCAGTGCCCAATCCAAACCAGCTGTTCCCGTGCCAGCTAGTGGATCCCATCATCTCAGGACTTGACTCTGCAGGAATTGTTCTGTTTTATGGCATTAATCCAGCTGGGAACAGCATTGGGAGCTTCCCGTGCCAATGAGCTCTGGTACCCAGGCCCTGGCACAGGCCCCTGGCAGTGCCAGTGGTGCCAGCTGGATCCCCAAGGAATCCTGATCCCTTGGCAGGGGCACCAAGCTCAGGTGCAGAGAGTTGTTGGAGCCCCAGACTCATGACAGAGATGGCAGAAAACCCAGCTCGACTCTCCCTGGATTCTCCTTTTGTAATCCATTCCTGCTGTTGGAAAAACTCAGCAAAGAAGCTGGGGAAAAAAATTCCAAACAGCAAAAGGCACCTCCTGAAAGACCTTGGAGCCCTGGGAAGGAAGGGCCTTCCTGGGAAGGAAAATCTGGAGTAATCCACATTTCCCTCTGTGGTACAGGAGCTGCCAGGAGGAGGCAAGGTGGGGTCAGGGACTTCAGGGATTTTTCTGAGGGCTGGGTTCCTTGGAGGGGAGGTGCAGCTCCCTGGGCTGGAGGAGAGCTGGGCACTGGTACCTGCTGGCGTTGGTTCCGTGTGTTCCAGGGATTGTCCAGCCCCTGGAGTGTCCCGTGGTGGGCAGGAGCTCTGCTCCCCTCTTCCTCCCAGGCTGTCTGTGAGAAAAAGATTGGGAATTGCATAAATTATGGAGATGTGCTCACAAACATCACCCTGTGCGCATGGAGCTCACAATTCCATCTTTTATAGAAATCTTGGAGTCCTGGAATGATTTGGGTTGGGAGGGACCTTAAAGCTCATCCCCTGCCATGGCAGGGACACCTCCCACTGCCCCAGGCTGCTCCAGCCCTGTCCAGCCTGGCCTTGGGCACTGCCAGGACCAGGGGCAGCCCCAGCTGCTCTGGGAATGTGTGACAGCGTTATAAGGATGTTCGACTCTGCGGGATCTCGGTCCATGTAGGGATAATGTGATTGCAGGAAATGCCCTGGAGATCCTTCATCTAAATTAAATCAGTGTTTGCTGAGTGCTTGTGGATATGCACAGGCTGCAGGAACGGCTGGAATGTGGGAATGCCTCCAGCCTGGAATCGAGGCTGCATTGCCTCATCCCTGGCAGCGTCCCAGGCCGGGCTGGAACGGGCCTGGAGCAGCCTGGGGCAGTGGAAGGGGTCCCTGCCATGGCAGGGGGGATTAGGTGACCTTTAAAGTCCCTTCCAGCCCGAGCCACTCTGGGATTCTGTTCCATGACTCCTGAGCATGGGATGCTGCACAATTCCGACCTTTTTAGCCTTTAAATCCGCGTGTCTGTCGGGCCTGACAGATGGAGATCTAACTCCAGCCACCTTTTGTTATCCAGGACTTCAATCCCTTGGAGCTGGAACAAACCCGTCCAAGGTTTTTGTGCCTTTAATTCCCGGCCAGCTCCCGCCGGGATCTAAATCAGCCCTCACCACCCCACCCCGTCCCCGAGCCGATATCCATCAGCACCTCGTTACTGTTCCCGTCCATCCCACAGCGCCTTTCATCTCCAATTCCTCCCGATTTTCCTGCTTTCCTGCCCTCCCTGGAGCTGGCAGGGCCCACGCCCCAGAGCTGAGAGGGGAGCAGTGTCTGGGGCTGGAATTTTGGCTGCCTTCATCACAGTTGATTCCTGCAATTCAGTCCATCCCCTGTGCAGCTGTTCTTGTTTCCAAAACATTCCCTTTTTTGTTTTTTTGGGAGCTCTGCTGTCAGTTTTAGGCGGTTTCCTGTGGATCTGTGCAGTCCAAGTATTTTTTCCTGCTTATTTTTATCCATATATGTAAAATAGACACATTTAGCAGTGGATATTCCCTGTCACTGATTAATTTAACATCTGCTCCAGTTCTGGCATTCCCAGGAAAACAGAGAAGAAGAAACTACAAATTCCATCTCCAAAGATCTGCCAAATTCTCTCTCTGAGGGTCTCCCAAATCCCCTCTCCAAAGGTGCCCCGGCTCTCTCTGCCTTCTCTCCATGGGCAGGAGTTTTGCTTTTCCCAGAGCCGGGATGCTGCAGCTGCCTGCCCAGTCCTGTGGGATAACGTGGCTGGGATGAGCAGGAGGAGCCGGGGGCTCCTCTGGGAGTGCAGCCAGCAGAGGGGGAGTGAAGGACAGCCTTGATCCCTGTCCCGGCCAGGGCTTGCCCAGCGTGGCTCCCTCTGGCTTTTCCAGAGCAGCGCCTCCAGCTCGATGGGAATTGCGGTGGATTCAGACACCAGAGGTGGGATCGCGGTGACGGCGCAGCGGCCTGGGCTGGTGGAGCCATCCTGCTTTGTGCCAGCAGAACTTCTGCCTGGGGTGCAGCAAAGGCAGCTTTCCCTCCTTGCCGAGCCCATCCCTTTATTCCCCAAAGTTTTTCCAGGCCTGGCACAGCTGGGCAGGGGTGGTGTCCCCATTCCTGGAGGGGTTTAAAATCCCTGGGGATGTGGCATTTGGGCACATCGGGTATTGCCACACTTGGGAATGGCTGGGCTGTGATCTTAGGGGGCTTCTCCCACAGAAATAATTCCATTGGTGGATTCTAAAACCTTCCTGTTTACTGGGATTAGTGATCCATAGTGTGGATGGCAAAGCTTTGCCAAGAATTCTTCCAAGAGGAGCAGCTCCTGATGAGCTTGAGCTGCATCCAACCTAGAAGTAAGTGCTGATCCCCACCTGGAAGTGCTGGTTCCCACCTGGAAGTGCTGGTTCTCATCTGGAATTGCTGATCCCCACCTGGAAGTGCTGATCCCACCTGGAATTGCTGATCCCCACCTGGAAGTGCTGATCCCACCTGGAATTGCTGATCCCCACCTGGAAGTGCTGATCCCACCTGGAATTGCTGATCCCCACCTGGAAGTGCTGATCCCACCTGGAATTGCTGATCCCCACCTGGAAGTGCTGATCCCACCTGGAATTGCTGATCCCCACCTGGAAGTGCTGATCCCACCTGGAATTTCTGATCCCACCTGGAACTGCTGATCCCACCTGGAATTGCTGATCCCACCTGGAAGTGCTGTTCTCACCTGGAAGTGCTTCCACCGAGTCTCCCTTGCGGTCCAGGATGGGCTCGGAGGAGGACATGGGTTTTTTGGGGCCCTGCTCCGGCTCTGAAGGCTCGGGAACGGGAAGGCTGAGCCAGGAGCTTCCTAAAAATCAACACCCAAAGGAGAAAATCTTAGAAGGGAAATGATGCACAGGGAATATGGGAAGAGAACAAAAGAACCTCCCAGAGCACCACGCTGGGTTCCCAGGGTGAGGAATGATCAGGAAAACTCCCAGTGCCTCCCAAACCCTTCCTGGGGTGATCCCTGATCTTCGGGCAGTGCCTGTAATCACATCCCACATTTCCACCAGGAGCTGCTGTTCCGTGCTTTGGTCCTGCTCTCCTGCCTTTTTCCTAAACCTTTCTATCCCTGCCTTTCCATATATTGCCTCATTTCCATGGATTTATAAATAGGGAGGAATACAAAGTGTTTATCCTGAGATTAGTGCTTCAGCTTTCCATCGTTTTCTTCCCTGACATTTCCACACACTCTTCCATTTGCCACACAGCATGGACGAGCCTCTGGATCCAGCTGCAGTTCCTGCTCCATCCAAGGGATTGTCTTCTCCATGACTGAGCGTCAGAGTGGGATCATCCCATTGGCACAGAGAGCAGCAAATCCCCTGCATGCTCCAGTTCCACAGCTCTTCCCACCAGGCAGACAGGGAACCATGGAATCATCACCCAGAAAGATCACCCAGGACACTTCCACTGTCCTCTCCAACCTGGCCTCGGGCACTGCCAGGGATCCAGGAGCGGCCCCAGCTGCTCTGGGCACCCTGTGCCGGGGCGTGCCCACCCTCCCAGCTAGGAATTCCTTCCCAATATCCCACCTAACTCTGCTCTTCCAGGGGGGGATGAAGACTTTCACCAAGGCCACCCTGATTTGGGATAAAGGCAATCCTGCTCTGCCTGGCCGTGGGAAGCAGGGGATGGAACTGGGTGCTCCAGCTCCCAAAACCCTCAGAGCTGAGCAGGATTCTGTGTTCAGTGGTTTCCAGAATCCAGGAGAGCAGGAATTTGCCCAGAGACAGCCTGGCCAGGCTGGACCTCCAGATCCATTTGAGCCCCCAGGAGATCTCAGGATCCCAGCACGCCCTGTGCCCATGGCCTCCCTCATTAGTTGTGGTTCCTGAGACAATTCCTGGCTCCTGCCAGGCTCTAACCAGGGTGTCCTGCTTCCCAGGACCACCAGCTCCATCCAGAGGCTCTGTGGTCACTGCCAGTGCAGCTGGAAAGGTTCCATTCCTAATTCCAATTAATATCCCAGAGTGGCTGGTTTTGCACCCAAGTCCCCAAGTCCTGGAGGAGGGAATCTGAGCTGAGCTCCATTCCAGTGGGGCATTCCAAAGCCTTTTGGGCAGAACAACACCTGGACAGCACACGGAGACGTGGCTTGGGATGGAATTCCTGGCACACAAGTGGAAGGGGAAAGATTTTCTGTGAAATAAGAGCAATGCTGAATTTCATTAATTTCATTCATTTCATTTGCACAGCTGAGCTTCTCCAGGCGTTCCCAAACATTCCAGCAGAGCTCCAGGGCCCTGGATTCCCACTTCCACGTGCTGACCTGCAGCCCGTGCTTATTAAAGATTTAAAGGCCAAGCTGCCAGCGCTGCTCTGGGGATGGACTTTTCCTCTTATAGCTCTAATTCTAATAGGATTGGGAGGAGGAGGCGGAGGCTGGAGCAGTGCCAGGAGCCGAGGGAAGGTTTGCTCCTTCCAGAGGCTTTGCACACCTCGGGCAGAGTTTTCCAGAAGTTTATTCCTCTTCCAGCACCTCCCGTCGGCTCTCTGGGATTTTGGGTTAATCCCTGGGACAGTGGGAGCAGAGGAGCTGCTCTGTCCTGGTTTTCCCCCATCCCAGGGATAACAAAACCCCTTCCATGTGCTGGCTGTCCTTGCTCTGCTCCGCTGGAAAAGCTGCATTAATCCCATTTTATTTCAGATTTCAGATGGGCACTTGCTGCTTCCCAGGGTTTGGGAAGATTTCAAAGCCACTGGAAAATGTTGGTTCAACTCCACTTCGGCCTAAAATCCATGTTGTCCAACAAACACCCCGGCTTTGGGGACATTCCATGGATGTGGTGAAGGGGTGGAAGCCACCAAGGAGCCACCAAGTGCTGGGAACCTCGGGAATCACAGCCCAAATATTTGGGATTCTTCCTCCCCCAACTCCCAGGCTTCCCCCAGGACATCCTTCCCCGTGGATTTACCTGGAAGGCTGCAGTGCCTGGAGAGCTGCCTGGAGAGCACAACAGGACCTGGAAACAAAGGAGAAGGTTTGGATCTGGAGCCATGCTCCGAGATCATGGAATTCTGGTGATCTCCCTCCACACCTCCACACCCACGTGTGGGTCTGGATCCTGCTCCAAAGCCATGGAATTCTGCTCTTCCACATCCACACCCCCACCAGAGAGGGATGCAAGGAAAACGAGCGCTGTGGTTGTGTCCCATGAAAAACCATTCCCTGGGATTTTCCCCTTGGATGTGCTATGAGCCCAGCCAGGTTTTATTTTCCAAACTATTTGGGCTCCTCCCAACATTTCCTGCCTTTTGGAAGTTGGGAAACCCCTCAATCCATGGGAAAGTTCTCCAGCTCAACCCTATCCCAATTTCAGCAAGAGTTGCCCCTGCACCAGCAGAAACTGGGAATGATTGGAAAGGGAATTTTGATCCCAGATGTCCTGTAGGAACAGGGCCAAAGCAGTGTCCTGGTGCATCCCCTTCCCTAGGATTTGGGATCAGATGAAGCCTGGGCGTCAGAGCAGCCCAAGGTTTTTCCACTGGAGAAGAGAAGGAGCCGCCCTCGTGCTCCTTGGAAGGCTGAGGAATATTCCCTGCTCTCCATCCCGGAAATCCTCAGCTGTGAAATGGGATCAACAACCTGTTTTCCACTCTCAGGGAAGGGGGGGAAGTCTGGAGTCATTCCCAAATGCTTTATTAATTCCATGGCTTTTGCTGGAAGCAAAGGGGGCTGGAATGAGGCAACTCTGCCTGGCTGGAGCTGGTTGCTATTGGAGTTTTTCCTGGAAACCCATTAACACAACGTGGGGAGGGAGGTGAAAATTACCCTTAATACTGAACTGTTGTTGGAAAGGGGGAAATTGGGATATTCCATGTAGGAGATGAAGGAGAAAACCACATTTTTTTATCAAAAAAAGGGATTTTCTGCACTATTTCCAGCCCTTTCTGAGAAATTTGCACCTGGTTCCAATTAACCCTAAAGCTTCATTAATGATCAGTTTGGCACCAGTCATAATTAATCACAAATGTGCATTTTTCCATGGAATAAAAGGTTTACCTGAGCACATTTGCAATTCCATTTAGGAATTGTGGCTGCGTGTTAATTAAACTGAAATCATAATTAAAAGCAGAATTAAAACCCTTCTAATAAACGTGGGGGGAAAATGCTTTGGTTTTATGCTCAGTCCACAAATTTGTGGCTAATGGAGAGCAGTTATTCCATTTTCCTGAGGGCTCTTGGATCAAGGCCATCCAAGAGGCTTTTAAGGAAAGTCTGGAGCCAAGAGGGGATTGTTGAACTTCCAGCACGGATTAAAAGCTTATTAAGGGAGAGAAAAGGAGGGATGGAATCAAGGGTTTGCTCCCAACATATAAATAATGGAATAATGGGATGTCCCCAAGAGGCCAGTTCAGGATGAAGGGCTTTTATTAGTGGGAAAGTGGGAAAGGGAAAAGGGCCAAGAGGAAAATGGAGGAAATGGAATCACGGGGTGGTGGAAGTTGGTGGGAAAGGACCTTGGCATCAGCTCTGGTGGAGAATCTCCCAGTGGGATGGGTAGAATGACAAACAGGACACAGGAATGTGCCTTGGGAATGTGCCCTGGATGTTTCATAAACCTCGGGGGGGTTTAACTTCAGAGACTCAGGAGAGAGCTGGGAATGTTCACCTGGGAAGGGAAGGATCCAGGGAGAGCAGAGGCAAGGCCAGGAGGGGTTTTATCCTTGTTTTTTTGGTGGAAGAATTAATCAGGAAATTGCAGCACTCTGGGCTTTAAGGTTGGAGTTAAATCCCTTTAAATCGGTGGCTCCAAGCTCCTCCTATTATTTAAATAATGGCTTGGGATTTTTGTTTGATTTGATTCTGGTCTTCAGAACAAAAAGAGAGAAAAGAAACCCCACAAACAAAATAAGCCAAGCAAAAGAAACTTCCATGGATCAGCAGGGAAGAGCTGCCCTGGGCACACCCGGGATGCTCCAGCTGCTCCCAGCCCCCTCCAGCGCTTTCATCCAAGACACAATTAATTATCTGGATTAATTATTACTCGGAGCTGCTGAGCTCATCTGGGACGTCCACGAGCACGGGAGGTCGCAGTGACCACTCCGAGCCCCAGACATTGGATACTGGGAAGGAATTCCTGGCTGGGAGGTGGGCAGGGGCTGGGCTGGAATTCCCGGAGCAGCTGTGGCTGCCCCTGGGTGCTGGCAGTGCCCAAGGCTCGAGGGGGTTTGGAGCAGCCCGGGGCAGTGGGAGGTGTCCCTGCCGTGGCAGGGGTGGGATGGGATGGGCTTCAAGGTCTCTCCCAGTCTAAAAATTCCATAGTCCCAGACCTGCTCCTGCAGGATCCAGTGGGAACACGAGCAGGGCGGGGGGGACCAGCCCCAGCTGGAAGGGGGCAGATCCTGGGGTGGGAAGGAGGGGATGGAGGAAGGTTCCTCTGCCAGGAGGAACCAGCCCTCACAGGGCAGGGGGGACCAGCCCCAGCTGGAAGGGGCAGATCCCGGGGTGGGAAGGAGGGGATGGAGGAAGGTTCCTCTGCCAGGAGGAACCAGCCCTCCCGGCAAACCTGGGAGCAGAGCTGGAAGCAAACCTGGGAACAGAGCTGGGAATAGACCTAGGAGCAAACCTGGGAACAGACCTGGGAGCAAACCTGGGTGCAAACCTGGGAACAGAGCTGGGAACAGACCTAGGAGCAAACCAGTGAGCCGAGCTGGGAACAGAGCTGGGAGCAAACCTGGGAACAAAACTGGGAGCAGAGCTGGGAATAGACCTGGGAGCAAAACTGGGAACAAAACTGGGAACAGACTTGGGAAGAGACCTGGGAATAGAAATGGGAATAGAGATGGGAGCAAACCTACCTGGGAACAAACCCGGGAACAAACCTGGGAACAGACCTAGGAGCAAACCTGGGAACAGAGCTGGGAACGGACCTGGGAACAAAACTGGGAAGAGACTTGGGAAGAGACCTGGGAATAGAGATGGGAGCAAACCTAACTGGGAACAAAACTGGGAACAGACCTAGGACCAAACCTGGGAACAGAGCCAGGAGCAAACCCACCTGGGAACAAACCTGGGAGCAGAGCTGGGAACAGACCTAGGAACAAACCTGGGGACACGGGGAGGTTCCCGGCCCCCGCCAGGGCTCGGTGACAGAGCCAGGACAGTTTGTCCTTCATTTCCATGACACTGCTGCATGACCTCAGCTCCGGAGGGAGAGGAGCTGCTCACGGTGGAGATCCCTGGTGCCAAAACCTCATTCCTCCTCCAAATACAAATTAATCCCGTTGGAAGGAAGCAGCTGCGCTTTCCAGGGGCTGCGGTTCGCCGGGGGGAAGCGGGGGAGGGGATTGAAACCGCTCCGAAATGCCAGAACTGGGAGGAGTGTTTAACATCAGCACCCTATCGCAGCCCCTCAGTGCCTGCCCAGCTTTCCAGCCGGCTGGAAGTGCTTTCCTGGCCCCTTTTGCTGCCTTCGGGAAGGCCGGGAATCCTTCCAAAGCAGGACCTGGGGACTGCAGTTCCCCTGGAGCCAAATTCCGGTTAAAGGCTGCGGCGCGGAGTTAATGGGGGTTTTGTGTTCCCCTGGGGGTTGTGTTAAATCCCCCCCAGGCGTGCAAAGGACAATAATAATTTGGGAATAAAATGGGAAACGTTGGCTGCCCCTCGCTTCCCTCGGTTTGGAGCTGCTCCACTGAAGCGGCCGAAGGCGGTGACAGCGACAGTGACAGGGATGAGGACTGGGGGTTAAAAGGTGCAAGAGCTGCAGGAAAAATCGGGAATCCCAAACGCCAGGGAGGCTCTGCCTGCCGCAGAATCCCTGCTGGGATCTCCCGGGGTGATGGGAGCAGCCGGGTCCCCCTCCCCGGACAGGGGCATTTTTGGGTGCCAGGTTTGCTGCTGCACCCCCCAGACGCCAAGGGGATCCCGTGGGAGCCAAGGCATCCCGGGATCCAGGGAAAAACCCCTTTCCTGGGGAGCCCTTGGGGTCCGTGGCAGCGGAGAGGAGCAGGGGAGGCTTTGGTGGCGGGAGGTTGCGAAACAATTTCCTGTTTACTTCTCTCTTTTCTCAGTTAAATGCAGACTCTGCTCCTGAAATGTCACTTGTGGCCTCTCCCTGTCCCCTGTCGTGCCTTTCCTTCTCCCTCAGACCCTGCAGCCCTCCCGGCTCAGCATCCCTGCAGCTGGAAAAGGCCGCTCCCCTGGCTCCTCCATGGCATTTAATCCTTGGAGTTGATTAAAGCGCTCCATTAACAACAAATTAGGGACTAATGGGAATAATGGCTGCGCTCAGGGAGTAATTCCAGGGAGAGGGGACGGCACGGAACGAGCTCTAATCCCTCGTTCTGCCGGAGAGGGGAAGGATTTGGGCTGATCCTGGGGTTTTTAGCTGGCAGTCTCAGCTCTCAGGAGCTGATCCCAGGTGGGGCCAAGCAGTGAAACTCGGCGGGGTTTTTATCCTGCCTGGTTAAAAACAGCTCGAGAGCGTGGGGAAGTGCCGGGTGGGGCTTGGAAAAACCTGGGGTAGTGGAGGGGTCCCTGCCCATGGAACTGGAGCAGCTCGAAGGTCCTTGCCAGTCCAAACCATTCCAGGACAATATTCCGTGGTTCTCTCTGCTTGGGGGTCCAGATGTGGGCAGGCTGTGTTCCAGCAGAGCAAGGATTTCTGCACAGCCCAGAGGGACTCCTGGAATATCCTTTCCATGCTCCCAGCAGAGCTCTGCTCTCCAGAACAGCCCGATAAGGACCTCAAAGGACTCATTTCCTCACGCTGTGCCTGGGGAAACTGAGGCAGGGCAGGCTGGGCGAGGCACAACCCCACTTTGAGGTTGTTTTGTTGTCCCTTTGGGTTCTCCAGCTCCCCAAAGCTTCCTGTGCATTCCTCATCTGACCCAATAAACACTCCCTGTCTGGCCAATCCCACAGCACAAGGCTGGCCTAAGGAAAACTTTTTTCCTTTTTTTTTTTCCCTAATTTCCTTTATTTATTCTTTTCATCTTTGAACCTTAAACATTTGGGCTTTGTTTGGGTTTTTGGGGCTGGACCCTCCCTAGTCCTGGAAAGGGCCCCAAACCAAAGCCAAACAAACCTTGATCCCTGCAGGGGCCATTCCTGAAGGGCTGGATGATCCCTTTCCAATGTGGAATATTCCATGGCTCTAACTGGATGGGAACTCAAAAGCTGAATTATGAGGGAAAAATCGGATTTTTCAGGCAGTTTTCCTTGTGAAATGGCCCAAAAATCTGCAGCCCCTCATGCCTGCTCCTGCTGGAAGGGGCTGTTGTTCCCTGGGAGGAACATTCCAGGGATTTCATGTCCAGGGAACAAGCTGCTCCTCCTCCCTGCTTCCCACAGGGATCCTCGGGATGACGGCTCAGGGCCATGACAAGGCCGGGCTCCATCTCCCTCCAAAATTCCAGATAATGGAATCCCAGAATCCCAGACTGGTTGGGGTGGGAAGGGACCTTAAACTTATTCCTGGTAGGAGTTTTTAGGGGTGTGGGGGTGAAGGAATGATTCATCCTTTAAGGATGCTGGTGGATTTATCCCACGGGGATTTATCCTGGAGGAGGGAAAGGAGGGACAGCAAACACAAACATTTGGGATGCAGAGGTTGTGCTTTGGCTCCAGAGTGATTTAGCTGGAATCTGGTTTAGGTTATTTGCAGGAGCAGCTTTCCCTCAGATCCTTCCCAGCTCTCCTGGAGCAGGGGGGGATAATTCCCAGCCGTCCATCACCTGGAATGAAGGAAAACATTTTGCCCTGCCAGAGCCTTTGAAGGAAGCCACCTGGACGTCCCCAAGTCCAGCCTGCTTAAGCTCAGCACAAACTGTCAGGGCAGGTTGAACGAGATTTATTGGGCAAATTCTCCAGCACTCACCAGAATCCAACACATCCAAAGGCTCCCAAAACCTCCAGCAGACCTCGACACTCATCTGCCTTCCCCCTCCTGCTCCCCACAGCCCTGGGAAGGAGGCCCAGAGGTCTCTTTGTGGTCAGAACACAGCAGCTGCAGCTGCTAAACTGAGCCCAAGCCCTTGTTTTGTTAAACCCCTCCTAAACAAAGCATCCAGGCTGCAGTTTCTGCACCAGGAATTGGAAAATTCCCCTGTTCTCCGGTGGTTTTTCCCAGTGCTGGATGTCCATTGTTGTTAAAGGGAGTCTTGGGGGTTTATTTTTAAAAGTAATACGGTTTTGGTCAGGTTGGAGGGAGCTTGGAGCAGCCTGGGATGGTGGGAGTTGTCCCTGTTTCTGGCAGGGGGTGGGGCTGGACTGGATGAGCTGTAAGGTCCTTTCCAAGCCAAACCATTCCCTGGTTATCTGAGAGAGGAAGAGCTTGGTTCCAACTTCCAGCTGCTTCTCCCCTTTCAATGCTCCTCCATCACCAAATCCTTTCTATTTCAACATTCCATCAAATCCCTTGGATTTTTGTGGTGTGCTGACCCGGTCTCCCATGGCAGGATGAATTTCAGGACAGGGAATCAGATTTTTGTGTCCCCCTGTAGCCCCCACAGGAGCCTCCTTGTCCTCATCCCCATCCCGTGGGACTGAGCTGCTCCAGGAGGTGGGGGAGCTCAGCTTTGGGGCTCCTCTGCCCCCCAAGGGTGCCCCTGGAGAGGGGCTGGAGCCAGGCTGAGGACACAAAGTGTTTCCAGATGTTCTCCAGGGTGGCAGAAGTGCCTGGTGGAGACAGATGGGATCTGGCTTTTCCTTAAGCTCGGTTTTTGTGAGGAGCAACCAGCAATTTGTGGGCAGTGCCTGCCTGGGAAGGCAGAGCCAGCCCCAGCTCCTGCTCTGCCTCCCTCCCACCAGGGGTTTTATTTTGGGATGGAGGCTTTTCCAGGAATCTGGAAATGAAGGCTGGGCTGTGCTGCCCCTGGGAGGGGGGCCAGGAGCTCTTTGGGGGAAGGTTCCCGGGGTGTGCTGAGCTCTGCGGGGAGGGCAGGCGCCTTTGGGGCACCCACCCGGGATCTGGACAGCCCCTGGCACCTCGATGCCTTAAAACCCATCCCAAACCCATCCCGAACCCATGCCAGCCCTCAGCTCTGGTTCCCAGCAGGATGAGAAAGGCTGCTGAGTCCTCAGGGCGGGGCAGATTTCAGTAATCCCGGGAATCCCTGCCGGCCCTGGTTTTCCCAGACAAGGTGGATAATCCCCCCTGGCACATGCCAGCCAACACTGCTCCAGGTGTGCTCTGCCCACGTGCCCGCCCTCGGGGTGCCAGCATTCCCAGGGACGAGCTGGGGCATCCCAAACCTCTCCCCCGCCCTGGGAATGCAGTGGTGGGGAGGATCTCGGGATGGAGCCCCTGGAAAAGAGCGGGATGCTGCCCCCAGCAGCACCTGGAGCTTGGCTCAACCCGCCTTGCACTGGCAGAAAGCTGAAGAGCAGCATCCTGTGCTCCTGGTGGGAAGGGAAAACCACTCCAAGTCCAAGCCCAGCAGGGAAGGAGCTGGACAGGGCTGGATTTTCCCTAGGGACAGCCTAGGGGTGGGAGGGGCTCGGGGGGACCACAAGGACAGGACCAGCAGAGCAGCTCTGGGTGATTTGGACAAGCCCAAGGGATGGCCCAGCAGGAGCTCGGGGTCTGGGAATCACAGAAATACGGGAATATTCCCAGGAAAACCAGGCAGCATCAGGGAATTTGCTCTCCACTGTCTCCCTGAGGCCCTGAGAGCTCCCAGCTCCCTCCAGCCATTCCCTGCCTGGTTCTTCCCAGCTTGCCAGGATTGTTCAGAGGAGGAGACCTCCAGGAGATGCTTTTCCATGCCACCATTTCCCAGCAAATTTCATCTTATTTATCCAAGGTCTTTCCTGGGGATCAAATGAGCCAGGTTCTCCTCCCAGCCAGGTTCTCCTCCAGCCATGACAAGGACACTTTTCCTATAAATAAATACATGCAAGGAAAAGAAATAACCCCAAATCGGGTGCATTTTTGTGGAGATGGGATCTCAACAAAAGGATTTTTTCATGAAGCCTCGGTTTCCAGGAAAACCATCAGGCTCTGGAAGGATTCAGGAATAACCCCTGCTTGTGTTTCGTGTGGGGGATCAGCCCTGATCCCAGAGCTGCCACATCAAAACCCCTGGAATGGTGACTCTGCCATTCTGGTTTCTCCCTCAGGCAAAAATTCCTCTTCCCAGGAGATCAATTTTTCAGCCCAGTTCCAGTGGGGAAAAACATCAAAAGAGCCCCATTTCCCACAAGGCAGCAATTTCTTTTCCCAATCCTATTTAGGAAAATCTCGAGTTCAAAAAGATAAAGTAAATATGGAATGCAGGTCCCCTCCCCCTTTACTTAAAGGTTTTCTTTGTGTGCACACACAGCTCAAGTTCCTTTTTCTTGTCTTTTTTAAAGCCTGTTGTCATTTCCTCTTCCAAAGGTTGTTGGAATGAGGAACAGGACCATGAAAAATGTCAAAATACCGTTTTTGCCTTCCCCTTCTTCAGGAGAGAGGGAGAACCTGGTTTGAAACTTCTGCTGGCCCCAGAGCCCTCCCTCCTCTCTAGGAAGGAGCTGCAAACCTTCCTCCCTCATGAATGCCAAGCAGGAACAGCCCCTTGGAAGCTGTCCAGCTGGGGAGGAGATCCTGCAGCTCCTGCTCCAGGAGCTTCACAGGGGCTGGGAGGGGTGGTGGCAGCAGGGATGGAGACAGGGAATGGGGATGGAGACGGGGAACAGGGATGGATGGTGGAGGAGCAGGGATAGAGACAGGGAACAGGGATGGATGGTGGAGGAGCAGGGCTGGAGGGTGGAGGAGCAGGGATGGAGGGTGGAGGAGCAGGGCTGGAGGGTGGAGGAGCAGGGATAGAGACAGGGAACAGGGATGGATGGTGGAGGAGCAGAGATGGAGGATGCAGGAGCAGAGATGGGTGGTGGAGGAGCAGGGATGGAGGGTGGGTGCCAGGGATGGGTGATGCATGCCTTGGCTGGATGGTGGATGTCAGGAATGGGTGGTGTGTGCCAGGAAGGGTGGCAGAGAACCAGGGGACAGGCACAGGCAGCAGACAGGGACATCAGGGACATCAGGCTCATCTCCCCTGCAGGCTGAGGCTGTGTGCCAGAGCTGGGGCTGGGCATCACCCAGGGCTGGGCTTGGGGATTTGCTGCCCTGGGATCCTGCCCAGCAGGCACAGGAGGGGCAGAGCAGGGCACAAAGTCTCTGATAACTTTGTGTTCCTTATTTCCTTCTCCTCTTGGAGCCCCCACCCCAAACCTCCCTGTCCTGTGCCAGCTGGGCACGTGGGCACACGGCCACTCCGGGCTGTCCCTTTATTCTGCATCATCCAGTGGGGGAGAGCAGCAGCAGCTCCAGCCCCAGGAGGGCCTGGACAGCTGGGAGTGGAGACACCTCATGGGAGATCACCAAAATGGCCACAACTCCCTTTGCTGGGTGAAGTTGTGGCCTGACCACCACTGGAGCATTCCGACCTCATCCCCGTGATTCCCACTGTGCTCCCAAGAAAAAATGAAGGGACATTTTGGCTGACAAGGCTCCAAGGAGCTGGAGAGCTGTATAAGTATTTTACACCACCGAGCACATCAAGCCTTCCCCGCTCCCCCCCACCTCCCTCACAGAACATCTGCCCCTCCCACCCTCCCCAAAATCCCCCCCAAAATCCCGCCCGAGGCATCCCGGAGCCGTGGCGATAGCTCAGCTCAGAGCTGCGAGCACAGGGGGAGCCTCTCCCCTTCCCAAGCGCTGCCAGCCTCAGGCTAAGCTGCTTACAGGGCTCCTGCCAATCCAGCCGTGCTGCCAGGCTGCCACTTCCCAACCCCCACCCCCTCCCTGGCTCTGCTTCCCACCTTCCCCATGTCTTTATCCCAAGGGTTCCTCTCTGAACCCCCTTGGCAGGTCCTGGAGCGTGCAGCAGGATCCCATGGAGCTGCACAGGACAGAGAGCCCAGTCCAGTGTCCAAGCCCATCCAGCTGCAGGAATGCCAGCCCAGAGCAGTGTCCAGCGTGTCCCGCCCCTCCCACCCAGCCCACATCCACAGCATTGTCCGAGTCCACACATCCAGGGAGGGTTGGGAGCGACCGCAGAAGTCACAGAGAGGGAGGAAGGTTGGTGGTCAGCAGCTGCTACAAGGAAGAGCTGGGCAGGTTCAACGTGGAGCAAGGAGGAGGGAAAAAACCCAAGAACCAACTGAAAAGGAGGCAAAGGGAGGACGCCGGGATTCGGGGATGGATCTCTACCTTCTAGGCCACAGCCAGCACGGGACGGGAAAGGGACAGTCAGTGGTTGGTTGGCGGAGGGTTGGTTTTGTGTCACTCACGATAGAAAACATATTCGGTGTAAGAGGTCCAGATCCTGTCGTCCGTCTGCTCGTGGGCGAAGGCACAGGTGCCCGTGGAGTTGCAGGCCACCATGTGGAAGCCGGCATCGGCCAGTTTGTCAAAGGCTTGCTCCAGGAAGGTGAATTTGAGGTAGTACCTGGACGTGTACCTCTCCGGGGGCCTGTCCGGGTCCCTGCTCTCGTTCAAGGTGTCCCCAAAGACCTCCTTGGCCAGCGAGGTCTTGCCGCACACCATGATCCGGGCCACCCTGCGGAACTTGGCGTCCGTCTGGCTGTCCCTGCCCAGCGTGTAGGAGCCGCGGTAGCCGATGGTGATGAAGCCTGCCCGGCGGCCCTCGGTGCCAGCGGCGCCGGGCGGCGCGGCGGCGGCGGCCGAGCTCAGGCTGCGCGCGGTGTCCGCGCCGGGGGACGGCTCCTCGGGGTCGCTCTGGCAGGGATCGTCGCCCAGGGAGTTCTGCTCGCTGAGCTTGGGCACCAGCAGCTTCACCAGCTCGGGCAGCATGAAGTACTCGGCCTCGCGCTGCAGCCGGCCGCGCTCCGGGAAGTGCTCGGGCAGCACCAGCTGCCGGTCCCTCATGTAGTCCAGGATGTAGCGGAACAGGAACCCGTCCCGGTCCACAAAGAAGCGGCCCTTGCTGTCGCGGGCCAGCGAGCGCGCGCTCTTCTGGGTGAACATCTCCCAGAGCAGCGAGCCGGGCACGCTGACCAGCGTGGGGTGCCGGGTGATGTACACCTGTCCCCCCACGTTCAGCTCGATGATGTCAGGGAAGGGGTTGCTGTCCTCGCTGCCTTTGGCACAGCTCGCGGGCTCTGCCAGGGCCATGGTGAGCTCCCTCCTGCAGCACAAACAGGTCAAAACCATGTCAGAACTGCCAGAAAACACAGACCACTGCCCTGCTCCCGGCCGACTGCAGGGCATCCCAAGGGGCCCCAAGCCATTGCTCCGGTCCCAGGTGATTGGAAAGGATCCCAAGCCAGATCACACGTGGAGTCATAAAATTGTTTAGATTGGAAAAGCTCTCTAAGATCACAGAGTCCACCCCAGCACTGCCAAGCCACCACTAAATGCCTGGTTTGGGTCAGCAGGCAGGGCAGGACCAGATCCTTGTCTCTCCAGGAGTCTGGAAATCATCTCTCTTCCCCAATCCCTGGCTCCTGGAACAAGCAGCACTATCCAAAGCCACCTCCCCTACCGTGGCACACAGCCCGTGCTCTGACCGTGCCATCTCCACCTGAGCTCTCCAGGCAGCAGAGGGCTCGGCCCCTCTGCCCAGGAAGGTGCAGGGACGTGGGGCTGCTGTCAACAACAGGAAAGGCAGGGCTGTCACACCCTGGGGACCCGCCAGCCCGGCATCCTGCGGGCAGGAGCAGCTGTGAGGGAGGAGTTCCTGGTGCGGGGGCCCCGCCAAGCCGGGGCTGGAGGGGTTGTGGTGCCACGCAAGGAGCACCCTGGGGCTGGGGAAAAGCGGCACCAGCTCCCTGAAGGACAGAGGGACAGAGCCTTTTGGCACTCCTGCTCTGTCCTCGCTCCTGGAAAGTGCTCAACACGGACTCGCAGCCAAGCTGGGAGATGGCAGAACCTCTCCAAGGGGCTGGGAGCAAGACAAATCCTGGGCTGCTGCTACAGCAATTGCTCCGTGGCAGATGCCACGGATTTATACATTTTCCAAAGGCAAGCCGGTTCTTGGATGTCTCTTGACACTGCAAATCAGCAGCTTACATAAACCTGGCTCAGCAGCCGGAGCCTGGATCCGTGCCGTGCTCTGTGCAGGCATTTGGGAGACCACGGAGGGAAGGGGTTCCCTGGGCTGACCTCCAGCTCTGCCCCCTCCCTGGGTGATCTCAGTGCTGCCCTAGGTCTGCGTGGAGGTTGGGACCCCCCAGGACTGGTCCCACACCCAGGGAACAGCCCAAGGGCTCGCCCCGTCCCCATGTCCTGCTGCAAAGACTCCCAGGAGCTGCTCCAAAGGATCCCAACACAAATTTCGGAGCAACTAAAGGACAAAGACAGAACTCTGGGCACTTTCGGGCATGGGGGCAGAGCTGAGCCAACGTTTCACTGCTCCTCCCGGCTCATAGGGAGAATCGCCTTTGAACAAGGAGTGACTTGGGCAACGAAGAGACGGAAGGATGGAAAGAGGATGAGCGCGGTCCCGGCTTCCCGGTCCCCTCCCGCAGTGGCTCTGGATCCCTTTCCCTGGCGATTCCATGCCCACGGCACAGCCCAGCGGGCAGGAGCCGCCCGTGCCCGGAGCTCGCATCCCTTTGTCATGCGGGAGGGGCTGCCCATGGTGGGCTGGGGGCTCGGGGGGAACGGGCAGAGCGGCCCCGCTGTTTCCTTTGCCCGCCCCAGGCGCGGACCCGGCGGTGACAGCGGCGGGGACCTGAGCGGGGACAGCGGCGGGGACAGCGGCGGGGACAGCCCGGCTCAGCCCGCGGGCCGTCCCGGCGCTCCCGGCCGGGGGACCCCCACCCCGCCGCCCCGGTTACCTCGGCAGGGCGGCCCGGCCCCTCCGCTCCGCTCCGCTCCTCTCCGCCGCGCTCCCCGCCGTGCCGCTCCGGCCGCGCCGCTCCCGCCGCTCCTCCCCGCCCGCCCGGCCCTGGCCCCGCCGTTTTATGGCCAGGAAGGCGGCGAGCGCCATCCCCTCCTGTCCCCGGGACCGCCTTCCTCCCGCCTCCCTCCGCCTCCACCCGACCAGCCCCCAGCATCCCCGCATCCCGTTAGCACAGCCCGTTCCCTGCTCCCCCATCATTCCCCGTCCCCGCATCCTTCCCGCTCTGGTACCGGGCAGGACTGACTGGGGAATTCCAGGGGCGCCCTCGCCATCGCCTGGGAATGCAGCGGGGCTTGCAGAAAAGGAGGGAGAGGGACTTCTAACGCGGCCAGATGGTGCCAGGACAAGTGGAACAGTTTGAAACTAAAAGAATGGGGATTTAGGTGGATACTGGAAAGAAATTCCTCCCTGTGAGGATGGGGAGGCCCTGGCACAGGGTGCCCAGAGCAGCTGTGGCTGCCCCTGGATCCCCGGAAGTGTCCAAGGCCAGGTTGGACAGGGCTTGGAGCATCCTGGAACAGTGGAAATTGTCCGTGCCCATGGCTGGGGGTGAAATGGCTTTGAGGTTCCTTCCAACCCAAACCATTCAATGATTCCATAATTCCAAACCCAGCCAGCAAAAACCTTACAGCAGCCAAACTCTTGCTACTCCTTGGATGATTTTATATGGTTGAGCTGCAGGGACTGAAATCCCCTTTCCCAGGGTAGGAATGACACCAGTGGGATCATAAGGAGCTTAGGCTGTTGTGGCAGCCTGTTTGTCCAGGCTGGGAAAACCAAGCAAGGAAAGAAATCCAGCTCTTTTTAGTTTACTTGAAATTTCTGGTTTTATGTAAATCCAGGAAAATATGACAACTCCAAACAACATCCCAATATTTACACGTTTCCTGGAATCCTTTCCATGGAAAGTCCAATGAAGCTTAAATCCCAACATTCTCTGACAGCAGAGCTGGCCTGAGTTCATCCATGAATTTTTGTCCCTCTTAAATTTTGTAAGAGCAGAAGATGTGATTTCTTCTTCTCCTGCAAATAAAATCCTTAAGTCTGGGCGCTCACATCCAAGGAATTTTTCTGTTTGGGTTTCTCCTTGTTGTTTTCTTGTACCTCAGGGCTGTTTGATTATTTTCCCATAAATTGCAGGAACTGTGTTCTGTGGATATTTTGTAGGACATATTTATAGATGGGGGACACCAATTTTTTGGATGGATGGATGGATGGTACTTGAAGCATCTTTGAAATTGGCTTGGGGGAAAATTTAGCCACCATGGGCCTGTTTGTTTTTTGGGATTGGGATGCAATCCAGTATGGTTTTGTCCCACTTTTCTGGAGGTCTGATCCAATGTAACTGCAAGTTCATAAAAAAATTCCCAGGGAATTTTCAGCTCTGCTGGCTCACAACTCCCTGTCTCAGGGAGATGCTCTGACCCCAGCCATGATCCAAGTCACTGATCCAGCCCAGTGCCTCCATCCTTGACAGCTGTGCCACGACTTGGCAATGAACAAATTTTTCCTAAAATCGAATTTAAACTGATTTATCCTGGAGGCTGTGCTGGGACAGTCAGGATGGGAGATCAGGACAGGCCCAGTGACAGGAGCAATGATGGCACTTCCTGTTCTTTTTTCCCTTTCCCTTTCCCTTTCCCTTTCCCTTTCCCTTTCCCTTTCCCTTTTCCTAGCTGCCTCTGTGCTTTTTCCTGACATACCTGAGGCTCATGGGGGACAAAAATTGCATCCAAATTGGTGTAAATATTCCCATAAGCTGATGTGGAAATCATGGAAACCATCGAGGCTAAGGCTGATGTGTCCAGAGGCAACTGGGAATGGGATCTCCAGGGAAGGGGAAGATGTTTGGCACCATGGAAGTGACCAGGGGGCCTGGAAACTCAGGAGAAGTTGCCAGGAGGTTTTATAAAGCAGCATTTACAAGTTCTTCCAAGAAAAGTGAAGCAGGAATTTGGGTCCCTCTCTGGCTTCTGAAGACTTTTATCAACCACAAGAGTGGCAGATGATTCATCCCCATCCCAAGAGAAGGCAGGGAAGGGTTTAATGAGGGTTTGTTTGTGTCCACTCTGGGACTCCATGGAGTGATTGTGAGGAAGGCCCTGGACTCACTTCCTGGCTACTATTCCTATGTTCTCCAAGCTTGGACACAAGTCCCTTCACCCCACAGTGCCTCATCCTCCTCATCCCCCTCCAGAGAGTCCTGCCCACAACCCAGCACTGCTAAAACCCCCTTGTGCTGCCCCAAAACTCATTGAAGGTTCCTTATATTTGCATTTTTAAGGATTGAGGAGTGTAAACTGGAAATGGGACTCAAATGTTTCCATTGTCTGATTTTTCCTCAGCTAAAAAAGCCCAAAAGACAATAAATTGATTGTGGGCCATGAGGATCCTGTGACCCACCACGTTGTGAGGATGCTGCCCCAGAGCCCTGATGCTGCTCCATCCTTTCCTTGTCCAGAGATAACACAGGGAATTGCCAGTGGAGGCAGGAATATTTACCAGAGGAAAAATCCCCTAATTCATGGGTGTCAGAAGGGTCCACACAGAGGTTCAGATTCCTCGGTGCCATGGCTGTGATTCACAAGTCAGGACTGGAGGCAGGAATCTTTCATCCTTAAACAAAGTGGAGCTAAAAAGCCCTAAAAAGGCAACAGAATCCCTGAGTGCCAGACTCCTGTGGGGCACGGAATTATTTTTAGACATTTGGGGCACTGAATTATTTTTATAGATTTGGGGCACTGAATTATTTTCAAGACATTTGGGGCACTGAATTATTTGTAATCCCTTCGGGGTCTTCTGGCTGTATGTCCATCAGTGGGAAAATCCCCCTTTGCAGCATCCCTGTTCCTGCTGGTGCTCCCAGCTCTGTCTCCCTCTTCCCCACCCTCATTCCCCCTTCATTCTCCCCCCGTGCAGGGTTTTCCTCTCTGGGTTTAATTAAAACCCCACCCTGGGTTTGGGGTGAGAAGAGCTCCGGCCTGAAGGGGCTCTCACCCTTCAATCACTGGCACCGTGCAGGCTCCCAGATTCCCAAAATCCGAAGGAAACTCCTCAAACCCCATGTTTTTCTCTTTCCCTGCACCTGCCTCCTCCCGGAGCCGCCAGCTCTGCCGGCAGCGCGGAGCTCCGGGCGCCTGAGGAGAGGCGACAGCAGCGACATTCCTGCTGCGGCTGTGCCCGAGCCTCTCCTGCGCCTCCGCCGAGCTCGGCAAGCTCCAGCCGCTGCCTGCCTCTATGAAAAGGGGTTAATGTGCTGGTGCCTGGGGCTCAGGTGGCTCCGCAGCCCCGGGGACAGCGCACTGCGCTCTGAGCCCGGCGGGTCGGAGCTCCTCAATAATTCACGGCCCCGTCCGAGCCGCGCCGCTTCCAGCAGCGGCTGCCGCCTCGCCTCCGGCTGTCGCGGCCCTCTGGTGACAGATCGGGTTGGACAAGGCAGGGAAAAGGCTCTGCTTTAATTGGCTCCTCATTAGGGGAGCTCGGCCGGCAGCGCTGCCCGAGGCGAGGGCAGGGCTGGAAACTCCTCCCGAGGGAGCCCGGGCTCGGGGGCACCACCACGGGAGGGTTTTCTGCCATGCTCTGATGGGACCAGAATTGTCACCACAAGGATGATGGAAATGCTGTGTCCGGAACCTGCTTCCATCCTGGATTTGCCAAGAGGAACAAAGGAGAGTCCATCCATCCCACCTCATCCCTGGATGGACGCTTTGGAGCTGCTCGTCCCTGAAGCAGAGATGTCTCACCCAGACCTTTCCTTGTGGCCTCTTCCAAGCTGGGCAATTAAAATCCTGATTAAGGAGCACAGACACCTCTGGATTTCAGGCCAGGGCTGTCAGCTGGAGCAGGGTTGGGAATATTTCAGCCGCAGAGGGAAAGGGGTGAGGAATGGCCTGGCCAGAGCAGGAACACCTCCTGAAAAGCAGTGCGGAGCCAGAGGGACGAGGGACACCACGGCCTCCCAGTTTCTCTGCCTTGCACTATCTGCCAGCATTCTGGAGGATTTTATTCCTCCAAGGGAATTGTCCTCCTGGGAGAAGAATTCTGAATTCTGCTCCCAGAACAGGAGAGCCCAGTGAGTCCAGCCTTTCCCTGAAGCAGGTCCCATGGCCTTTGCCCTCTCACTCCCCTGTGGGTGCTTGGGGCCTCTGCAGGATGCAGGGAAAGCTCCAGCAAACCAAAATGAATGGGTTAAAAAAACTTGTGCAAAGCCCACGGGGTTTCTGGGATGTGGATCATCCCCACAGCGAGCTGGGAACAACCTGGGCTGCCAAACTCCCCCCAGACACTCGGATTTCCATGCACAGAGGATTTATTTCGGTGCTGTTCAGTAGGACCCAGCTGAGATGGGACAAGAAGGGAGGAGGTGGCAGGTGGGTGACAGGAGGGACCTGTGGGGGCCTGGTGCAGCCAGTCTGTTCCTCAGGCTCTGCCACGGCACTGCCCTGGCATGGAGGTGCCAGCTGGCTGCCAGAGCCAGCCTGGGAATGCTGCTGGGACAGGGAACAGGGGGATCTGTCTGGGCAGCAAGGAATCCCCCAGAGCAAACCCAGCCGTGCCCTCCCCTCTCCCTCCTGCAGATGGGAGGGATTCAGCCTCACAGATCTCCAGGTTTCTGGCTCAGACCAGTTTCAGGAGAGTGCTGAGACCCTTCTCTTCTTCACTCATCTCTTCCCAGGAAGGGCTGCCCAGCACTGGAAAAGTCTTTCCAGGGCAGTGGTGGATTCACATTCCTGGAGGGATTTAAAGGCCCTGTGGATGTGGCACTTGGGGACGTGGGTCAGAGCTGGAGGAATGGTTGGATTTCATGGTCGCTGAGGGCTTTTCCAGGCTCAGAGGCTCTGTCATCTCCAGCCCAAATGAGTCCATGGCTTGTCCTTCCCACTCCTTCCCATGCCACTCTCACCCTTCAGCTGAGGGTCCCGGTCCCTTTGTCCATGGAGCTGCTTTCCCAGTGTCTCAGAGGGTCAAGGACACATCCAGAGCCACCCCCAGCCACAGCCAGCCCAGCCCAGCTGGAGCTGTGCTGGGAACAGCAATTCCAGCCCTGCTGGCCTGCAGGGAGGGTTCCCTGCCCGGATCTGCAGCTGGGCAGGGACAGGCCCAGGAGCATCAGTGTCGCTTTGCCAGCCAGGGGTGGATTTTGGAAGGCACATCCCTACCCAGCACTGTGCCAGGGAAATTTGTTGGCCCATTTCCCTGGCCGTGTGCCCCGTGTGCCTCATGACTCGCAGAGATCCAGCAGTGCCAGCGCTCCCAGGGACACAGGGCTGGGGAGGGAGCATTCCTTGTGCTTGGAAGGGGGTTTGGAGCTCCCATCTCCCTGGGTCAGCTCCTCAGATCCCAGCCCAGTTTGGGATAACTCTTCCCCTGAGGGTGGTTTGGAAGAGCAGAGCCCTGCAGGGACTGAACCTGGCACAGGGACAGAACTCTGGAGCTTCCTGAATGGACAATTTATCCTTTCAAAGTTGAGAGGAGAATCAAAAATCCCCAGATCCTGGATGGGAAGGGACCTTAAAGCCCACCTCATTTCCAAGCCCTGCCGTGAGCAGGGGACCCCTTGGAAGGGTGGAGGTGGCAGTGACTGGGCTGTGCTGCTGTCCCCGAGTGGCTCTGGGCCAGCGCCAGTACCAGGAGCAGTCGGGGACTTCAGCCCTGCCCTGAGTGACAAAGTGACATTTCACATGTGCTGGGCATTCCCAGGGGTGTTCTCTGACAGTTCTTCCTGGTCCTCAGTTCCCTGAGCCTGCCTGGCTCCTCCTTTTCCTGTCAGGAATGTTTGGAAGTGGGGCAAGGAATCATTTTCGGAGAAATGTCTCCCAGCTTCCCTCCCTTCTGATTCCCTCTGGCCCAGGAGGAGCCTGGGACAGGAGCAGTGCAGGGATTTGAGATCTTGGTAGCCCTGCTGCATGTGAAACCCTTTCCAAGGGCTTTCATTCCCAACAGATCTTGGACTTGGCCCCGGATGAGTTTTCCTGGAGGATCTGCAGCACCTCCGCAGGCAGGCTGTGCTCCCTCCATCCCAACAGAGACCAGTGATGCCATGACAAGGGACAGGACGAAAGGAAACAGCCTCAGCTTGTGCCAGAGGAGCTCCGGGTTGGATATTAGCGAGGATTTCCCCACAGAGAAGCTCGTCCAGCCCCGAGTCCCCATCCCTTCAGGGATTTCCCAGCCCTGTGGGTGTGGCACTTGGAGCCATGGCCTGGGGGTGGCCTTGGCAGAGTTAATGATGGCTGGAGCCATCATTCCCATTTATCTCAAGATTCAAGGAGCAAAATCCGTGGAATTCCAGCTGATCAGCTCCTGTGGCATTCCCAGCTGACAGGAAATTCGGATGAGCCCCACTTTTCCCTGCATCCAATTCTCTCTCCCCTCCCCCCCAGATATAATTAAATTAAATTAATCTGATTATCTGTACAGTCTATCAGAAAAAGAAATCTTAATAGCCTGCTCAATGTGATGAATTAATAGATATTAATTAGAATTCATGGCATTTATCACCATCTCACTGGGCTGGAACTCTGAAAACATTGGGGGAAAAATTCTCATTTTTAGGTTTATGTCAGATCAAACCTTTATCTCATCTGGGCGTGTGTCACACAAAGTTCCAACCCTTGTGACACCGAGGTGGGGACACACACACACACATATCCCCTGAAAGGGCCATAAATGGCTGTGGGGTCACCTGCAGGTGGCCCAGAGGTGGATGAATATTTGAATATTTCTCAGTTCTGCTGGAGGCTGCTGGGGTGGGCAGGGGATCTCTCCGTGTGTGCCAGGTCTCGTTGGGTGCTCAGGGATTTGGGAATATCCCAGTCTGTGATCCCCATCCCTCGCTCGGGCTCACTCTATTTGTTGGTTGTGTTTACTTGAGGGGAAAAATGAAAAAAAAGAGAAAGTGGGGCCATAAAGCAAAAGCAGTTTAAAGCTGTGGCTCTGGCTGTGCAGGACATAAATCAGGAGAGAGGGAAGGGAGGGGACGGAAAGTGGCCGCAGGACCTGGCAGGGGTGGCGGGGAGCAGGGAGAGCCTTTCCGTGACTCCCAGCACCCTCTAGTGGGATCTCCGCCTCTGGAGCATCCCAAAAAACCACCGAGCATCCCAAAAACCTGGCACACGGGGGAGGAGGAGGGTGTGCAGCCCTGTCACCCACCAGTGGCTCGGGATCCACCCCAGGGCTGCTCATGCAGATGGGGGAAGGTCCCTGCAGCATCAGGAGCTTTTCCAGAGGAAGGGATAGCCCTGGAATTGTTCACACTGCAAAGATCACTCCCTCCCAGGAGCTGAGTCCCTCCTGTCCTCTCTGCCTCTGCTCCCTGGGATGTCAGTGGAGCTAGGGGTCAGATCAGAGCACCCCGGGAATGCTCGGGAGTGAAACAGCCCCAAAATCTGGGATGGAGCCAGGGCTAGTTCTCCAGGCAGCACAGGGGATCAGCCACAGCGTTCCAGGGTGGGAGATCCCAAATGATGCAGCTTCCCTGCATCCCTGGGCCTGCTTCCTTCCTGGCTGCAAAGAAAGAAACCTGGGGGAGTGGAAAATAATCCTGTGGGAATTTGCCATTAAAGAATATGAGGCAAAACCCCATTCCTGCTCTTCCCTGGAACAAAGCAGTGACTTCTTGGCCTGATTTTTTTAGAATGGAAAATGGAATTGTGGAATGGTTTGGATGGGAAGGGACTTTTCTTAGGTTGGAAATGCAAGATGTTATTGGGGTGTGTGTTCTGTCCCCATCTGTCAGAGCTGGGCAGTTCTCTGCTGTCCATGGGGCAGTTTTCTTTCTCTCTCCCACAGCCAATCCTCCCTCCAGGAGATCTCTGCTGTCCATGGCCAGGGAGTGTCCCTGCAGGGCTGATCAAATTCCAGCATCCCATGGGGAGATGCTGTGCCCAGGGCAGGAGCCAAGCATTCCTACCTGGATACAATCTGAGCCTGGAGCTGCAGAGGAAAACTCCCCCCTTGTGCAGGATCCCTGCTCCAGCAGAAGCACAGCTGGCACTGCAGGAGGGCTGAGCCCCCATGGGATGGGGCTGTGCCACCACCCTGACACACAGGGGCTCAGGGCCTGCTCTGACTCTGGCAGTGGTGGGTTTTTTGTATACTATTACATTTGTATATTCATTTTTCCTTGTAAAGAACTGTTATTCCTCCTCCCATACCTTTACTTAAGAGCCCCTTAATTTTAAAATTATAACAGTTCAGAGGCAGGGATTTTACATTTCCATTTCAAGGGAGGCTCCTGCCTTCCTTAGCAGACACCTGGCTTTTCAAACCAGGACAGGACTTTAGAGCTCATCCCATCCCACCCCTGCCATGGCAGGGACACCTTCCACTGCCCCAGGCTGCTCCCAGCCTCAATGTCCAGCCACTGCCAGGGATCCAGGGGCAGTCCCAGCCTGTTTCCCTGACTAGACCTGGATGATCTTCCAGAGCAGAGGCTGCCCATGCCGGGATCAGCAATTCCAGCCCTCCTGGGTTATCCTTTGGAACACTCCAACCAGCTATCCCAAACTGTTGGAGCCATTTTTCCAACTGGAATCCTGAGGCTGTGGCTTCCCCAGGGCAATTCCATGTGACCTAAAAAGCTGCTGCTCGGTGTGTTTTAAAGCTTTGCCTCTTCATTTGCAGAGTGGCTTTTGTCCCCAAGCACTGGGCGGGGGGACAAATAATTCCTGAGGACTTTATGGGGTATGGAACAGAACAAATGGCTTCTCCTAAAATGTTTTCTGTCTTCCATAAATCTTGATTCACTGCTCTATCATTTCCTAACACAAAGCAGCTCAAAACCCAGGAAAAAAATTGATTGGTGATGTTTTTATAATCCCAAATGTGATTCCTGTGTGGCAAAGACGAGAGGGCAAAAATTTGCTTTCCTGGGATTGCACATCCAGATCCCGGCTGCTGCTGCCTCCAGCCATCCTCTCTGGGAGAAGGGATGGGATAGGAGCAAGGCCAGGTCATGCCTCATCCACCTCCTGGCAGGGAGCTGCTTCCTGACCTGATTTCCCATTTCCAGCTGCCTCCAGGCTGTTGCTGCACAGCCTGCGAGGAATCCCCCACCAGTGGCTTCTCCACTGCCCTGCTCCTCATCCAGGGTCTGGAGGGATGGGCGGGAGAGCTGCAGGGCTTGTAAATCTGGGAATGTCAAGAGAAGATAATGGGAGCCTTTACACTGCCCCAGTTTGAGTTTTTGGATCTTATAATCATGGAAAGGTTTGGCTTTGGGAAGGAATATCATCTATTTAATCTGTTTCCACCCTCCCAGCTTTTCAGAGCTGTCTGCAAGGTGGTTTCACCCAGAAGAGCCTGGAAAAGGCCATTTCTGCATCTTCCCATGGGTTCTACTAATTTCTTATCTGAAAAATGAAGCAGGAGCACCTCCAATCCCAAACTCTGCTCATTGCCAGCAGGGAAGAGGGGACAAATCAGCTTTATGGGATGCAGCTCCAGCACAGGGCCTGGGCTTGTCTCTGTGTGCAAGAAAGCAAATCGAGAGCTGAAGACAAAGAGCCCCCCTTGAACTGAGCGAGGCTCAGAGCACGCGAGCAGAGCAGGAGGAGAATTCATGAAAAATGAACGAAGAGCAGGCGGCTGCCAGGAGCAGAGGAGATGAAGCTCCCGGAGTTATCTGGGGCATGAAGAAACTCAGCAGGCCAGAAAAATGTGAGCAGAGAGCAGCGGAGGTGAAAAGCGAGGCTTTATGTTTAATTAATCACCCTGTTTGCGTTGGAATGGCGGCGTCCTGCTGGGGACAGCGGGGACGGCAGGGACAGCAGGGACAGCAGGGACAGCAGGGACAGCAGGGACAGCAGGGACACGCCAGGCCTGGCTGTGCCACCGGGTCCCACCAGTGCAACTGGCTCCTGATGTCCTGCTGGAACCCTGGTTAGTGAGAATTTCAGACTTTCTGTGCTGCCAGGCACTCACCCTCAGGAGAACACTGCACTGACCTGAGGCCATGGAGAAGCTTCCAAAATGGAATGATAAAACTGGGATTTTGGGTGTGGGGTTTGAGTAGAAGTGTGTGATATCACAGGGTGGAAAACTCAGAGTTTAAGGTTTTAGAATATAGCAATATATATAAAAAAGATGGAGGTTTTAGGGCAGAGGCTGGTCCTTCTTCTTCACCTTCTTCTCCCTGGGTTTGGGTGGTTTTGTGTAATTGGATAAAAAAGTCCACAGGTGTTTTGTTATTGGGTTAAAAGTGAAAATAATTTAGGTGTCATTTCTTAATTAGAAAGTTTATCCTTAAAAGGCCTCATAGAGAGAGAGAGACATGGCTCCATTTTTAGTTTGTTAAAGTGATGTAGAACTCAGGGTTTGTGAAACCATAATGTAGATAAAAGCTAATAAACATCTGAGTCCCAACAAAAATACCATCTCATGCATTTAATCCCAACCCTACCAAAAGAAACCCAAAAACTCCACAATGCCCCATGCAGTTTTCCCTTTTCCCTGATTTTTGGGGATGATCTAAATCAGTGGAGCCTGTGCTGCACCGAACCCTTAATGCTGAACATTCACACAAGAGCCCACGGGAGGAGGCAGTGCCAGGGCTGGGATGTCTGGGATTTTCCTGCCTTTGGCACTGGGAGGTGAATTTTAAAAGAGGGATAAAGAAAAATAGAAAGAAAAATCCCCCCCTGGAGCTGCAGTTCCGTGCTTGTTGGGTGGCAGGTGAGCTCAGATGGAGGAACCATTTCTCTCTGGAAAGACTGACACTTTTAAACCAAGAAGCAGGAAATGTAGGTAATTAAACCTTGATTCTGACGCTTTCTAACCAAGAAATAGTAAATGGAGGGGATTTAATCCCTATTTCACTCTATTTATCAGAGAAATAGGAAATGGAGATGATTTAACCCTGATTTTGACTGTTTTTAACAAAACAAGGAGGAAATGAAAAATGATATAACCCTGATTTTGACTCTTTAACCAAACAAAGAGGAAATGAAGGGGGATTTAACCCTGATTTTGACTCTTTAACCAAACAAAGAG
Organism: Passer montanus; assembly: GCF_014805655.1. Classification (NCBI taxonomy): domain Eukaryota; kingdom Metazoa; phylum Chordata; class Aves; order Passeriformes; family Passeridae; genus Passer; species Passer montanus. The sequence goes on from NW_024372813.1 coordinate 2,612,938, forward strand.
GAAATGAAGGGGGATTTAACCCTGATTTTGACTCTTTAACCAAACAAAGAGGAAACGGGGTGTGATTTCACTTTGATTTGCTTTTCTCCCTCTGCAGCTCTGATGCTTCTCCTGCACCTGGGGACTTCCTGCCCCGGCCTCAGCTCAGGGCTTTGCTCAGGTCCCTCAGGCTTCCTGTTTTGCTCTCAGAGCTTTCATTTCACCCACAAATCATTTCCTGTTCTGAGGCTCCCTGTGGCTGATCCCTTCCATTTCGGCTTCTCTGGTAAATCTTTGCCCTCCCTTTCCTTTTCCCAGCAGCTGGGTGGGTGATGGGGGAAGCTCAGGAGCTTTTCCTGACATCTTGAAGTCTCTCAGGTTGTCTCTGGATGCCGGGGGGTGGTGGGGCTGTGATCCTGCTCTGCTGCCGACAGCTTTTCAATCCCAGCCACGGGAAGTGTCGAGCCTCCCAAATTAACTCATCCAGCAGCATGGAGCCCTCTATTACTCTGCCTTTCCATCATTTTCCTGGAGTTCAAGTGCTGCTCTAAATGAATTAGTGTTGGGAAATGGGTGTGGGGAGGGAAATGCCATTGGAGAGGCTGAAAACCTGACAGGAATGGAGGAACCAGGGTAACCCAGAAAGGTTCAAAGGGATGTGGTGCTGACAGAATCATTTTAGTAGCAAATTGCGTTTTATTTTGTGGGGGGGGTCACAGGCATGGGAGGAATTTTTAATAATTTGGCATGTGATTCTAAGCTTGTCAAATGTGTGGCTGAGCTGAGGGAGTAACCGGGAGGGAGCTGTTGAGGGGTTCATTGCTTTCAGTTCACTGCAGAGCCACGAATTCAACAACAAATTCCGCCTCCCAAAGATTCCCAGTGCCTGTTGTTGTTGTTGTTGTTGTTGTTGTTGTTATTATTATTATTATTATTATTATTATTATTATTATTATTATTATTATTATTATTATTTCCTCCCATACAGTCCCAGTGCCTGTTTTATTATTATTATTATTATTATTATTATTATTATTATTATTATTATTATTATTATTATCCTGCAGTCTGTATTTTTATTTACCCCTGGTTCTCAAACATTTTCAGAACTCGATGTTTCAGTTGTAGCCCCTTGGTTTTTCCCCTCCCCACGCAGCTCAGAGGCTGTGAAAGGATGGCTCGTGGTCTCCAAGTGTTTATCCAGGCCTTGGATTGCCGGGAATCCTGATAATGCTGGGTCTGCTGAGAATGGAGAAGCACCCCAGTAACACCTCCCATGGTAGGGGTTGGAAGGAGAGGAGCTTTAGGGTGTCTTCAAACCCAGCTTCCTGAGACCTGGGAGTGCCAGAATTCCAGAGTGGTTTGGGTTGGAAGGGACCTTAAAGCCCATCCCATCCCATCCCATCCCATCCCATCCCATCCCATCCCATCCCATCCCATCCCATCCCATCCCATCCCATCCCACCTTCTGGAGCCCAGGCTGCTCCAGCACTTCCAGGCATGGGGCAGCCAGAGCTGGTATGGATCATCTCTTCATCCTGGCTGTGTTTTGCAGGGAGATGCCCCCATGCTCCAGATGCTGAGGGGATGCTGAGGGGTTTCCTTCCCTCCTGGATCATCCATCTCTAATTTAGGGAAGTCAGGCTGGCCAAACACCCGAGCGTGGCTGAGCGGTCACAGTGGTGCTCACTCAAAGGCTGGACTTGATGTTGGGGTTCTTTTCCAAGCCTGTTCCATGATTCCCTGGTGATGCACAGACACAGCCTCCATGGAAGGCCCAGGAGCTCTGGAGCAGTTTGCAGCAGCCCAGGGAGGCTGCAGAGCTCTGCTCTTGTCCAGCCACAGCCAGGCCCATCTGGCCATGGGGACAAAGCTCCTTGACAGACAACTCCAGAGGGGATTTAAAGATTGGATTTACTGAAAGAGGGATTATGGAGGGCTAGACTCAGCGGGAATTTGTGCCTTTAGGGTGACTTTAAGGTTTTGGGGAAATGCAGCTTGGATCAGGTTCTCCCTTTCTGCTGCTGGGGCTGGCAGAGCATCGTTAAAGTTGGGATAATGAGGGTTTTTGTTAATGGGAATGTTCCAGAGGCTTTGGCAACATGCCTGGGATTTCACAAACGTGAAAATAAATGGGAAAAAGAGCAGCTTCCCAGTTTTACATCCAGAACAAATGAAGTACAGCATGGCTGGCAGGAAAAATCCCAATGCAGATACCAGATCTGCTGTGACCACTCATTATCGCACATTTCCCACACACAAGGAGACCAGGAGCTCCCACCACACCTGAGAATCTCTTTAGCAGGTGAGCCTGGCTCCTGCAGCTGCTTTGGCTCCTCAGGAATTCAGAGTAGGAGATGTCTCCAGGATTTTCAATCTTTCCCCCCTCATTTGACATCCCATGGGATAAACTGGTAATACTGATCTTAAATATTGGTGTATTTTTGCCCACCTCCTGCTGGGAGGCAAAGAGAGAACCTGGCTCTCCTTCCTGTAATTCCCAGCCTGCATTCCTGCCCCCATCGTTCCTGTTGTGCTGTGATGTCCTTTAGCTCAGGCAGCTCTTTGCCTTCCCAGATGTATTTTTAGATTGCAGCCTCCTCTCCTTTCACCTTCCTGCTGGCAGGATGAGCAGAATGACCTCTCCACATCCTCTGCTGGTGCCAGAACACAGGAATGGCTTCCCACTGCCAGAGGGCAGGGATGGATGGGATATTGGGAGAGAATTGTTCCCTGGGAGGGTGGGCAGCCCTGGCACAGGGTGCCCAGAGCAGCTGTGGCTGCCCCTGGATCCCTGGCAGTGCCCAAGGCCAGGCTGGACAGGGCTTGGAGCATCCTGGGACAGTGGAAAGCATTGGAACAAAATGGGCTTTAAGGTCCTTTCCATCCCAGACCATTCCTTGATTCTCTGATTGTCTCTTCCCCTCACCAGGCCTGGAGCCTCTTCCTTGCCCCTTCCTGGCTCCTTGCATGCAGCCAGCCAGAATTCTCCCTCTCATCCCTCAAATGGAACCTCCTCAGCAGCTGGAATTCAAACCAGGGTTTCCCTGGCACCAGCAGCTGCTGACACAGCAAATCCAGCCCCGCTAAAGCTCCAGCAGCCTTGACCAAAACATCATGAATATTCACGAGGTGATTAATTAATGTCTCCCTGCTTTAATAGCTCCTCACAAAATTCTGTGCCATCCCGGGGGCTGGCACCCGGGTGGAAGTGTCACTTCAAGGTATTTTGGAACAACCTGGCCAGGAGTGAACATGTCTGAGGGCTGCAGTGACCCCAATCAGCTCCCCACGGCTGTGATGGTGATTAGTACCCATAATTAGAAATTCTCCAGGAGGGTCAGGCTGTGCTGCAGAGCTGGAATGGTGCAGGAAGGAATTTCCAGCTGTGGGATATTCCAAGTTCAGCAGCCTTCATTGTTCTTTGCACTTACACGAAGCTTAGTGGACCTCCTGTGGCTGGAGGTGCCCTCCAGGAGACAACATCCCTTGGGAAGAGGGAGATGGCAACATTTGTATGGATGGAAGCAACATGGGAAATGCCAGGAGTGTTTCCTCCCTGTCCATTTTCCTTCCCCTGCCAGGACACAGGATGCTGGGTTACCCAGATTATCCACCTGCCTCCAGAGGGATTCTGGGGCTGAGCTTGTGGAAGCCTTTCTGGGGTTTCTCTGGGCATTCCCAGTCTGGAGTGAAGAGAGCTTTGAGATTTCAGCAGGATGGGGATTGCAGAGGGAATATCTGCAGTGGGGGTGGGGTGCTGGATTTATCCCAAATTCTTACCTCCAGTTGCTCACCCTTTCCCACTCAGCACTTCCAGCTCATTCCCTCAGGATGCTGGAAGTGCCAACGCTCTGAATAATCCCAAAAACTATTAGAGGAGAGCAGGGACAGCAGCTCCTTCAAGGGCTGTTAAACACAGGGCTGTGCATCCAACCTCCAGCTTGGGAAGATGATGGATCATGGGATCCTGGAAGTGCCAGGGAATCCTGAAGGCACCAGAACTCCGGGCTTGCTTTTGATCCCAAGCATCTGCCACCGGCCACTGTCAAAACTCATCACTCATCCCCCAAAACTGCAGGGAAAGGTGAAGGGGTTCTGTAATGTGGAATTAAATGAGCAGTGCTGGAGCAGGACTGGTTAAACCTCGTTAATTGATGTGCTAATTACCTGTGGATATCTAGGCCAGCCTGGATTGTGAGCTTCACTTGGAGAAGTTTTGCAAGTGGATCTCCAGCAGATTGGAGGAGAAGAAAACCTTTCTCAGTGCTTGTGGAAGCTGAACCGGTGCTGTTCCCTTTGTGAACGTCCCCTTGAGTGCAGTGGAAGGTAATTAATTAATTAATTAATTAATAGCCTTGTAACACTCTAAACTCTCTGAGCTTTTTGCAGTGTCCCTGTCAGTGAAAGGTGAATAAACTCAGGCAGTGAATGAGGGTGGTGGGACAGGGTGAGGTGGTGTCTGGAGAGGGGAGCAGCAGGAGCTGCGTTTGGGTGTCTGGTGGCACAGCCATCACTGATCCACTGCCCATGGATACACAGAGCCAGGCTGGGAATAAAAACAATTTATCTCATTTCCAGGAGTCTCTGGTCTGGGGAGATGAGGGTTGGTAACACCAGGGCAGGAGCCTGGTGACATCCCCTCATCAAGGAATAAACACATTTGTGAATATCAAATGCATTTTATATATGTATTATCTGTATATATATTTAACTCCACAACACATGACTTTCAGTCCATTTCATAGAAAAACACGGGTTTGGGTTGGAAGGGACCTTAAGGACCATGGACAGGGACACCTCCCACTGTCCCAGGCTGCTCCAAGCCCCAGTGTCCAGCCTGGCCTTGGGCACTGCCAGGGATCCACGGGCAGCCACAGTTTCTGTGGGAATGGGTGCCAGGGCATTCCCACCCTCATTATCAAACCCTTCTTCCTAGTGTCTAGTTTAAATTAGAGGCGTTTCTAATTTAAATCAAGGAGTTTCTTCACCTCTGGAATTTGCCCCATCTTTGTGTGACACATCAACACACAATATGTATTATCTGTATATATATTTAACTCCACAACATATGACTTTCAGTCCATTTCATAGAAAAGCACGGGTTTGGGTTGGAAGGGACCTTAAGGACCATGGACAGGGACACCTCCCACTGTCCCAGGCTGCTCCAAGCCCCAGTGTCCAGCCTGGCCTTGGGCACTGCCAGGGATCCAGGGGCAGCCACAGTTTCTGTGGAATGGGTGCCAGGGCCTTCCCACCCTCATTATCAAACCCTTCTTCCTAGTGTCTAGTTTAAATTAGAGGCGTTTCTAATTTAAATCAAGGAGTTTCTTCACCTCTGGAATTTGCCCCATCTTTGTGTGACACATCAGCACACAATCCTGGAGACAAGAGCAAGGAAAATCCCAACCCAGCCCCAGTGTCTGTTTTGTCCCTCCTGCAAAGCTGACCCTTTATCCCACCCCCATCTTTCTTTGCCCCATTCCGTGATCTCATTCCAACTGTTGGGCTCCCCCTCAGCCTCAGCGGGCCCTGGTTTGGGCAATGCTGCTGAAAGGACCTCACCAAAGGGCTCTGGCCATCCCCACCCCCAGAGGGAGGTATTGAAGTGGGGTGCCCCCAACCAGGGAATGATGTGCTCTGACTCCATGATTCCAGGAGGCTGAACAAATGCTTTGTTAAGCTATACTATATTACACTAATATTATACTAAATCACATGCTAAAGAGATACTATACCATACTAAAGAGATGCTATACCATACTAAAGAGATGCTATACTACTAAGATACTAGAGAAAAACCCGTGACTGTCAGGGACAAGACACAGCTTTGACCCAATTGGCCAAGGAATCAAAACAACTTTCACCGGTGTCCAATTAACAAATCTCTTTGGGCAAACAATCTCCGTAACACATTCCACATGTGCCAAACAGGAGGAGCAGCTAGTAGAGATATGAAATGTTTTCTCTTCTTCTCTCTGTGCTTCTCACTGCCTTCCCCAGGAAAGGAGTTGTGCCTGCTGCTCTCTGTGAGGAGATCTGCTGCCCCAGGGATGCAGCGGTGCCGGCAGGACGGGCAGGAGTGGGCAGAGGCTGAGCTGCAGCAGGGGCTGAGCCCGTCCCAGGGACTGAGCCCATCCCAGGGGCTGAGCCCATCCCAGGGACTGAGCCCGTCCCAGGGGCTGAGCACATCCCAGGGACTGAGCACATCCCAGGGGCTGAGCACATCCCAGGGACTGAGCCCATCCCAGGGACTGAGCCCGTCCCAGGGGCTGAGCACGTCCCAGGGACTGAGCCCGTCCCAGGGACTGAGCCCATCCCAGGGACTGAGCACATCCCAGGAGCTGAGCACATCCCAGGGACTGAGCCCGTCCCAGGGACTGAGCCCATCCCAGGGGCTGAGCACATCCCAGGGGCTGAGCCCGTCCCAGGAGCTGAGCACATCCCAGGGACTGAGCACATCCCAGGGGCTGAGCCCATCCCAGGGACTGAGCCCATCCCAGGGACTGAGCCCAGAGGAGGCTGCAGCCGTGCTGGCGCTGATGGAGGAGCACGAGGAGCCCCTGCTGAACCACTCCGTGGCCTTCACAGAGCACCTGTGCCAGGAGCTGCAGGGGCTGGAGGAGGTAAGGAGCCATGGAGGTGCCCAGAAGGAGGGGTTGGGTCTCTGGGCATCAGCAGCTCTGCCCTTTGCTCTGGGAGAAATTCTGGGAGGGAAGGGAAGGGAAGGGAAGGGAAGGGAAGGGAAGGGAAGGGAAGGGAAGGGAAGGGTCTGACTGTGGGGTACTGGGGTGTGGGGTGCTCTGGGACTGGCTGAGCAAGGGCAAGGGACAAAAGGGGCCCCTACAGAAGGAAAAGCTGGATCCAGTGAGAGTGAAAAGGGGAGAAAAATGAAACGGAGCTGGAAGGAGATTGAAAAGCAAATATAAAAGAGTAGGAAGGGCCAGTGGAAAAGGCACAGGATATTTCCAGAATTCCTGGTGAGGGTGGGCAGACCCTGGCACAGGGTGTCCAGAGAAGCTGTGGCTGCCCCTGGATCCCTGGAAGTGTCCAAGGCCAGGCTGGAAGGGGCTTGGAGCAGCCTGGGATGGTGGAAGGTGTTGGAGCAAAATGGACTTTAAGGTCCCTTCCTTCCCAAACCATTCCAGGATTCTGTGGTTTTCCAAAGATTTGGAAGGGAAAGGGAGGAAATTAAACCAAGGAGCTCAAGGGCCCTCTGGAAGAGGATCCTTCAGTATCCCTGGCTCCCCTCCCTGAGTGGATGGAAATGGATGGGCTTTAAGGTCCTCTCCAACCCCAACAATTCCATGACTTTTGACTATTGATCTTTGCTGACTCCATTTGGGTTGCCGTGATTTACTGCATTTCTGCAGAGGAAATTTCTCCTTTAAGTTCTGGAACAAAAAGCCTAGGAAAGCTGCTTTGAGCACTTACCTTCTGCTAAAATATCTGGGATTTTATGGTTGGTAGCCAAGGAAAAAGGGGGAAAAAATAAGTCAAAGGAAATATCCTAAATCATACAAGAAACCACAAACCCTAAGCCAAGCCTCCTTTAGCTGCAGAGTTTGCTGTATTCCCATATATGATTTATTACACTTGGAAGTTAATCTGGAAGCCCAAACTCCTGAGGTTTGTTCCTGCCAGCTCCTGGCAAGGAATTCAGGCACTTTGTGACTGTTCCCAGCTGTAAAACACCCTGGGAGAGCAACAAATACATCTTTATTAAGTTTTTTGAGATGAAAGGCGCCGTTGAATACATTATTTTAATGCCCTCTAATGAATAAGTGTGACTTCCCTCTAATACAAATTAATTAATGAGCATTTCCATTTCCGAGCTCTAATCTCCAATATTAAATGTTATTAAATCCCAGCAAGTTAGACCAGCACATGCATCCATTTCAATGTTTTCCCCCCATCCCCGTGATAGCACCTTGGCTTTCTCTCCCATATTAATCACCCTCCTCTAACCCAGCTGTTCTGGGAATCACAGAAATCCCTGCACTGGCAGCAAGGAAAAGTTGATTTCTCCAAAGGGGAGGACGGCACGGCCAGGACACTGGGAGGCCAAAGGCTCTGATTTGGACATTGATATTCCTCCAGAATTCCAGGATCCCAGCACATGTGCCTGGGGAGGCAGCTCCCAGCAGCTCTGTGCTGTACCTGGATTTTATTCCTGTTCCTGGAGCCTCTGGAGAGCCCCTTCCCACAGCACTGTCCCATCAATGTCACCGGGAATGCTCCCCGTGGTGACAGCCTGAAGGAGTGGCAGGGGCAGGCGTGGGGGAGGCTTCTGGTTCTAATTAAAGAAAAATTAATAAATGGGAAGCTCTGGGCAGAGCTGATGGGATGGGGTCCCTGGGTGTGGCAAGGAAGCAGAATTTGGAGCATAACCAGTGCTTTTGGAGATGAGTGTCCATGGTTAGACAGGCTGGGGATGTCCACATGGAGAGGGGACCCCAGAGCCCCTGCCAGGGCCTGAAGGGCTCCAGGAGAGCTGGAGAGAGACTGGGGACAAGGGCGGAGGGACAGACACAGGGAATGGCTCCCACTGCCAGAGGGATGGATGGGACATTGGGAATGAGGAATTGTTCCCTGGGAGGGTGGGCAGGCCCTGGCACAGGGTGCCCAGAGCAGCAGGGGCTGCCCCTGGATCCCTGGCAGTGCCCAAGGCCAGGCTGGACACTGGGGCTGGAGCACCTGGGACAGTGGGAGGTGTCCCTGCCCATGGAGTGGAATGGGAAGAGCTTTAAGGTTCCTTCCCAACCCAAACCGGACTAGGATTCTCTGAAATCTTGTGGGATGGACACTCAGGTCCTCAGGAGACTCCACCATTTGTGGAGGTGAGGGTTGGACACTCCCTGCAGCGACACATTCCCAGGGCACACAACCAGCAGGGCTTGGTGGACTGATGGAGACTCTTCTGCTCATGGCCAGATTTTCCTGGACACTCCCCAGGAATTTGCTTGCTGGGGCAGTTAGAAGAGCCCTGAGGGGACACCTTGCCCAGGGCGGGGTTCTGTGTGCCCTGGCTCTGGGGACATGCAGGTGGCACTTGGCCAAGGTGGGACAGCGGCACTGCCACCAACATCCTGCAGGTTAGGGTGACACGGTCCCTGCTGTGCCTCAGGAGGGTGAGAGACAGGACATTTGACCCCAGGATGGTGACAGATCCCTGCCAAGCTCTGAATCCCTCTGCTCGTGCTTCCCACAGGCCAACCTCCAGGCCCTCCTCTCCTCGGAGCAGGAGGCGGCCCAGCTGATGAGCTGCCTCGACGAGGCGCTGGCCGAGGTGGCCCGGGTGGAGGAGACCCTGCAGCTCTGCCATGAGCTGCTGGGGGGTGTGAGGCAGCAGATGGATCACATCCACCGGGAGAACTCCCTGCTGCACCGCCTCGCTTCCAACAGGACCCGGCTGATGGATGAGCTCCTGCTCCTCACGGTGCGTGCCTTTGCGAGGACATTAATCTTCAGCAGCTGAATCTGCTGGGAAAAACTTCCAGGGAATTTTAAACACTGAAAGCTCTGATTCTCTGCAAGGGCTATGGAGCTCCTCCGGCTGGGAAATGGGGGATGGTGTAAGGTGAGGGTGGACAGAGAAGAACTGCGATGTGCAGGACCCTCACCATGGCCCAGAGGGTCTCTGAAAGGCCTTTTCCAGGGCAGGATTAGGAATGGCAAAGCTGATTAAATAACCATGACCTGGGAATACAAACCCAGCAATTAACGAGCTTAATTAATTAATTAGAGGCAAAGCTTGCGGCACCAGACCTTCCTTGTCCACCACTGCAGCTGTTCCTGAGCAGAACATTGGGTTTCATGGGGACTTCCATGGATTTCCTGACAGACACGGCAGCTGCTGCTGGGGGAAGCACTGGGCTGTTCCAGCCAGCAGCATTCCCAGTGGGATGGGAAGGGAAGGGAGGATGAGGGGCTGGCTGTGTTGGCAGCTGCCCTCCCTGGCTGTGTTGCAGGGCCAGCTGCAGCTGAGCAGGGAGCACCGTGCCGCCCTGCGCCGCGCGGATCTGTCCAGCCCCGCAGCCATCGGAGCCTGCACGGCTGCAGCACGGGCCCTCTCCTCCTGCATGGACCTTCCCATCCACCCCAGTGAGTAGGAGCAGGGATTCCTCCCACGGGATCACCCTGCCGGGGGTGGACACCTCTTGGAGCTCGGAAAGGAGCTGGGGAAGCTGTGGTTGGAAATCCTGGTCAGTGCTGTCTGTGCTCCAGCGTGGAAAACAGCAGTTCATTGTGGCAGGATGTGGGAGTTTTTGGATCCCTGAAGGTGTGCAGGGACATGATCCTGGCAGGAAATCCCAAGTTTTCCTTGTGGTGAGACTGGACGGGTCTCCTTGGCTGAGGTTGGACTTGTGGATTATTTTTATTTGTTAAATTTTATTTTCCACTCCTTGTCTGTATTTCCTTGGTACCACAGGAAAGCTTTTGCCCCTTCATCAGCTTTTGGGTGGATTTACCTCAGGACTTCTGTCTGAGTTCCCTGAGGGATGTGGGTCTGCGACTCCCCCAGATCGCCTCAAATCCCAAAATATCCTTTTTTCCCCCCGAGGTTATCGGAAGCTGCAGGCAGTGGCAGAGCAGCTGATCCTGTTTGAAACCCTCAAGCAGAACTTTGAGAGCTCCTTCATCAACCACATCACAAACATCTTTGAGCTGCAGGTGGGCTCCACTCTTCATGGCAGCCTGAAATCCTGGGAAATTGGAATATCCTGGCGAGGCTGGGCCAGTGGTGCAGGACATGCTGCTGTGACAGGATTTTCCTAAATTGTTTCTCCAAAGAGATCTTCCCACATACCTTCCCCTTGCCATTGTCCCTCAGTCCTCAGCTTAGTTTTCCAGGGATGTAGGAGAAATCCATGCTCCCAAAATCCCTCTGGTGATATTCCTTAAGCCCTTAGGTCTGGAGATTTTTTTGTTTAGGTTTTCTTATTTTATTTTGGGGGTTGTTGATCTGTTTGTAACCTAAAATCCCAGGATAAACCCCAATCCTGTGATCCTGTGATTAACACCTTCAAGTACTGATCTGGGAGTTTAACAGATTTTATGGACAAGACCCCCGTGGGCAGCAATCCCAGAGATTTCCTTCCATGGAAAGGAGCAATTCCCAAATCCTTACTTCCTTACATCCTTAGTGTTCCGTTTCAAGCAGCAGTTCTGAGAAGGGAGCTGGGAAGGAGCTGTGTGGTTTCCATCCTTGGAGATTTGCAGACCTTGGCTGGGCACATCCCTGAGCAAGCTTTTCCATCTGGATCTGCTCCAAACCTGCCCCGCTCCAATCCCACCTGCACAACTCTGCGGGTGCAGCGTCCAGGCACATTTTCAAGGCTGTTTTGTGTGAATGTTTTCTGTCATTTCTCTCCCTTTAGGGCAATTCCCAGGCCCCTGCTCCTGGTGCCCCAAGCCACGGGCCCCACCACGAGGAGCTGCTGCCCTACACCCCGCTCATGGCCTGGCTGAGGAGCACCAGCCCTGCTCTGTTCTGGGACCTGCCCAAGGTACGGCTGAAACCCTCAGCAAGCACTGCAAACCCTCCCTGGGAACAGGCAGGCCCAGCTGGGGAATTCCTGCTGGGACCTGGCTCTCACCATGAGACACCTGAGCTTCCAGGGTTTGCCCCTTTGGGAATGTCCTGCCCACCTGGAGCTCTGTGCCTGACTGGGGGGTGCCAGGGTTGTGCTGAAGTGAAAGGTCTGCAATGCCCAAATCTGGATTTTTGCCCTTACCTGGCCTTTTCTCCCCATTCCAGGTGTATTCCCAGAACCTCGGCAGACTCTACGAGCGGGAAATCAGAGCCCTTTTTGAACAGGCCAAGGTCTCCCTGTCAGGGAGAAGGAAAGGAAGTGAGTGGTTCAAAATCTGCCCTCTGTGCTGCTGGGCAGGGTTTGCTGGCACCAGGGATGGTGACAGTCACCTCCAGCACAGGTGGCCCCCCAGGACTGCTCCAGGACTTTATTTCCTGGGTCTGCAGGTGGCAGGGTGGCAAAAGCCAGCTCTGCTCCACACCAGGCAGTGTTTGTGAGAGCCTCAGCTCCATGAATTCCCCACATTTGTTCGGCTGCTTCTCAGAGCTGGAGCTTTGGTTCCCTTCCCTGTGCAGGCTCAGGAATGACACAGTGGTGGATGGGATCGTGTTCCAAGCAGCCACAGGAGAGAGAGGGGGATGTAGAAAAGCCTGGAAAACAAAAGCTGTTGTCAGCTCCCTTCTCCCTGGTTCTCAAAGATTCCCACTCCACCATTATCTCCCAAGAAAACCTCACCAGGTTTTCTCTTCCCTTGCCTTCACCCTCTCCAAGGGCTGGAGCTCCTCTCCCGTGAGGACACACTGAGGGATCTGGGGCTGTTCAGCCTGGACAAGGCTCCAGGAACACCCTGTAATTCTCCCACCCCTGGAAGTGTTCCAGACAGGCTTGGAGCAACCTGGGAGAGGGAGTAGAAGGTGTCCCTGCCCGTGGCAGGGGTGGAATGAGGTGATTTTTTGGTCACCCCCAACCCAAAGCATTCTGTGATTTTATGATTGTCTAAAGCCTGGTTCATATTTCATGTAAGACTCCTCAGATACTTTCCCCTGCAGGGGGAAGCCTGTCCCAGAAGACAGAGGGAATTCACAGCAATATTTATGGGATGATTTCACAGGGAGCTGACTGCCAGGCTGTGTTGTCCCAAGGTGCTCATTTCCACCCAAATCGCTGGGTCTGACTCAAAATATTCCAGTCAGGTGTTTCTGAAGATAAAAAGAGAAACTGATCTGTCTCCTCTGGAAATTTTTTATGGCCCACAAGTCACATTTTCCCTCAGTAAAACAAAGAGCTGTAATGGAAATTTCCAGGCCAGTTTGGCCCAGTTTGAAGGTCAGGCTGGTGTGTTTTGTCCATCAGAGTCAGCACTTCCAGCTCTGCACTTCCTTCATCACCGATGTCCAGATCCCAAGCCAGGGGATGAAGCTGAAGGAAGGGAATGAAGGTGGTTTATGGCTCCCACTTTTGGGGTTCCTCACACCCAAAACTTCCCCACCACCCCCTCCAGCTCCTCTTCCCAGTGTCACTCCCCTGGGAAAGTCACTCAGCAGCTGGGAAAACAGGGGACCTCAAACCCTGGGAGCAAAGCAGGATGGGGAGTGCTGACACAAATACCTGCACAGCAGTCTGTGAAAAAAGAGGAAAATTTCACCTAAATAGTCCTAATGGCACCTAAATGGGCACCACTGGACCATTTATGGGAATAAAGTTGTTAAATTAAACAAAAGGTGGTGCTGGGCACATGTGGCAGCCAGTCTGCCCCATCCTCTTCTATAAACATTAAACTGGGATTTCCTTCAGTATTTTATCCATCTTTAAATCCTACACAAGTCTGTAGACCAGGAGGGATTAAACCACAGGAGAAAATGCTTGGGAGGCTACAAGGTGTTCCTGCTCTGGTAGAAATCAGCCCAAAGTGTCTGCCCAGCGCTGGGCTCTCCCCGGGCAGGACAGGGTGAATTTTGTTGTCCTGAGATGTCTCTGCTCCACTCCAGAGGGTGAGGACAGGTCTGGGACAGGCAGGAAGCCCCAGGCTGGGCTGGAATTGTTCAGCTCATCCTTGATGTGAGCAGAACATTGCAACAACCTCGCAGTTCGTGAGAAAAGGGGGAATTTTTAGCAAGTTGTGCCCACAGCGGTCGTGGCACCTTCCCCGGGGCTGGCGGTGTCCCATCGAGCTCGCTGTGCCATCTCTGCAGCGCTGGGGGCAGAGCAGGGGACAGCTCCCCCTCCCTCTGCAGGGCAAGGTGACCCTTCCCAGCCCCAGGAGAGGCCAAAACCCCAGTGCGGCTCTCCAGGGTGCTGCAGAGGTGTCCGGCTGCAGGAGCTGTCCCACGGCTGTCCCCGCTCCTCCTGCTGCAATATTCCCGCAGAGCTGGCTGCTCCCGGCACGGCTTGCAGGGCACCTTTGGCTTTGCTGAACTTCGGCAGGAGCCTCATCCATGGTCCTTCCTGCTCATGGATGGAGCCCAGGCTGTGAGGAAACCTGCCCCAAAACATCCCTTATCCCTGCTGGAAAACATCCCTCATCCCTGCTCCAAAACATCCCTCATCCCTACCCCAAAACATTCCTTATCCCTGCCCCAAAACATCCCTCATCTCTGCCCCAAAATATCCCTTATCCTTGCCACAAAATATCCCTCATTCCTGCCCCAAAATATCCCTTATCCCTGCCCCAAAACATCCCTCATCCCTGCCCCAAAATATCCCTTATCCCTACCCCAAAATATCCCTTATCCCTACCCCAAAACATCCCTTATCCCTGCCCCAAAATATCCATCATCCCTGCCCCAAAACACCCCTCATTCCTGCCCCAAGACATCCCTCATTCCTGCCCCAAAATATCCCTTATCCCTGCCCCAAAACATCCCTCATCTCTGCCCCAAAAAACACCTCATCCCTGCCGCAAAAATCCCTTATCTCTACCCCAAAACATCCCTTATCTCTGCTGGAAAATATCCCTCATCCCTGCTCCAAAACACACCTCATTCCTGCCCCAAGACATCCCTCATTCCTGCAGTCAAACTTCCCTCATCCCCGCTGGAAAATGTCGCAGTCCAGGTCTCCAGGCCACTTCCTTTCTCCTGATTATCCCAGTAAATATTTTGGGTCGATTCCACGCGCTCATAAAGTATTTTTATTTATGGCACCACCTGCTGATTTCTTGCCTTATGTGATGGGAGAATTTAGAAGGCAACCTCAAGCTGTTTATTATTAATTAGGGGTTGGTAATTAAGTCCTTTCTCATTTTGCCATTCCGTTTTCTGCAGGCTTGTTAAATTCTTTCCCATTTGCTGTTGGAAGATTTATTTTTTTCCTGGTTTTGCCACTTCCCAGCTAGTGAAATTATAATGTAGTGGTGAGAAAAAGGCTAGGAAGCAGCTCCTTAATTTAGTCCTGGTTTTAGCAAGGCTGAGGTCGTGAGCAGGGCTGGCTCATCCCTCACCCCTGCTCAGCCCAGGGCTCACAAATCCTTCCCAAAGGGAAAACCCTTCAGGAGTGGCTCAAACAGGGATATTTGAGATACTGTGATTGATGGAGGTGACCTGACTCCTCCAGAACCTTTGGAATAGGAGAATGATTCCCATTTCTGGAAATAATTAGGAAATAATCTGGATGTTTCCCCACGGATTCCTTTCAGGGAGTAGAAAAATGTTTTTAAACACATCTTTCAATGGATTTTTTCAACTTTTCCACTCAGGCCAAGCCCCCTGTGCTGAAACTGCCAATGTTGTAGTAATATATTTATTTCCAGTGAAATATTTTAATTTTAAAAGGGCATTTTTTGGGAAAAAGCCATTCCCACCTCCCCTGGATATTTTTAAAAGGCAATTTGCAATCAAAATTAAGCATCAAACAATTTTCCCAAGGCTTTTGCAGGTTTTTGTACTGATCTGTTCTCTTATCCCCTGGGATTTTCCACAACCCAGCTGTCAGGAGTAAGCACAAGGTGGCAAAGGGATAAACACCACAACCAGCGGAATCAAAAGGCAGTTTAATGAAACAAAAATAATGAAAAAGAGGGAGAAACAGGTGAGAAGTCAGAGAAAAACTGGAAATTTCATCTGAATTCCGCATTTATCTGAATGCAACAGGAAAAGACTAATTCATGCATGAGGTCAGATGTAAAAAGAGCCTTTAAAGACTTTAAGTATCCAGGACTCCAGGAGCTGGAGAATCCCAGGGGAGGAGGGTTCTGACATCGCACACCCCGTGCAGGTCTGCAGGACACTTGGGAGAAGCCAATGGGGAGCAGGCAGCCCCGGTGGAGCCTCTCCAGGAGCAGGGAACGCCAGGAGGACACCCCAGCCAGCGGGAACATCCGCAGGGTAAGGAGCTGAGGGTTCCTGAGATGTTCCATGTCCCTCCCCGGGGCAGAGCCCGAGGTGCTGCCTGTGCTGCCCATGTCCCCTCGGGTGGACACGGAGCTGCTCCGGTGTCCCCAGTGAATCCCAGAGGGTTTCCAGACCAAAGGTGGTTTCTCAGCAGGTGTTGCAGCAGGTGCTGAGCCAGCTGCAGCCCCTCTGCACCTCGGAGCAGCAATTCCTGCAGGAATTCTTCTGGCTCGGCTGTGACTCCGTGGAGCTGCAGGCACTGGGGGTGAGCACCGTGTCCTCTCCAGGCCCATTATCCTGGCACATCCATGGGGACCTGGGCTCTCCTGGGCTCTCATCCTGCAGGAACCAGCAGTGGGCAAGCTTAAGAGGAGAATTAAATGGAATTTAATTGACAGCTCCAGGAAAATCAGGGGTCTCCAAGCATTAAACAAGCTGCAGCAAAAATAAATCCAGAGCTCATTTTCCTGGCTGAGGGAGAGCAAACAAATCAACATTTGGTGGGTTTAGGTGGGATGTTGGGAAGGAATTCCTCCTTGTGAGAGCAGGGAGGTGCTGGGATAGAATTCCCAGAGCAGCTGTGGCTGCCCCTGGATCCCTGGCAGTGCCCAAGGCCAGGTTGGACATCAGGGCTTGGAGCAGCCTGGGACAGTGGGAGGTGTCCCTGCACAAGGCAGGGGGTTTGGGGTCCATCCCAAACTATTCTGGAATCCTTTGATAGCTTCTCCTCTAATCTTTTTTCAGGGATCTGCCACTAAGGGACGAGAGCCCATGGCACCTCCAGAGGAGCCTCCTCGCACCAAGAGCCAAAGCCAGTATGTGGGGGATGGGATACCCTGGGTGCTCTGACAGGACACAGGCTGAAGTGTCCCCTCCCAGTTAATTCCTGACTTTTCCATGATTTGGTTTGGTTTTTAAGACCAGAAGAAGCCATAACCCAACTGCTGAGTGAGATCTTCAGCTGCCTGGAGCCGGAGCTGAGGGCATTTCTGGATGTCTGCAACAAGGTTCACCCACTGGGCTGCCTGCAGGTCCTGGTGGCCTTGAGTGACTCCGTGTTTGGGACCTGGGGCCCTTCCTCAGCTCCCCCCTCGTCCTTCCTGCACGCCCTCCTGGGGAATGTGCTGCTCCTGGCCAAGAGCAACTTCAACAAATGCATCGTGAGTGTCCATGGTGGGAGGGAGCCAGCAGGCCCGAGTGATGTTTGACCTCTTCCAGAACCTCCCAAATGGAATCCCCGAACCATGGAGGCTGGAGAAGACCTCCACAATCACCGAGTCCAAGCCCAGCCCCCAGTTTGTCCCCAGCCCAGAGCTCTGAGTGCCACACCCAGGTGTTCCAGGGATGGGGACCCCAAAGCTCCCTGGGCAGCCCCTGCCAATGGCACAGCTCCCTGTCAGCCTCAAACACGGGTATCACATTCCTTGGGGTTACAGAAGGCATTGGAAATGGCAGAAGCCTTCCCAAACCCAGCTCCTTGCCTTCTGTCCTGCCCTGTGCTCCACCAGATGAGGTCGGACCTGAGGGTGCCACCTCTCTGTGTCATTCTCAGGGGACCTTGTGCAAGGAGATGGAGGAGGCCAAGACTGCCAGCAGGACGAGAGGGGGGATCCTGCCCTGTGTCAGCCGCTTCCAGGAGTTTGTGGCGCTCTCTGAGGAGGTGTTCCAGACATCCCAGCGCCGGGGGGAGCTGGACAAGGCCCAGCTCAGGCTGGCCAGCAGCGTCTTCAGCAGCAGTGAGTGCCAAGGCTGGGTGCTCTGGTCAGGAAATGTCCCCCTGCAGCTGCAGGAGTGACCAGGGCAGGGTGAGCTGCCTGTCCCTGGACACTGAAATCTCTGCCTGAGTGAGATCCTGGGAGCACCGGGCACATTCCAGGTGTGGCAGGGTGGGAGCTGCCTGTCTCCTGAGCACTGCCTGCTCCTGAAGCCCCTTTCCCTGAGCAAGGTCCTGGGAGCACCAGGCAAATTCTGGGTGCTCTGTCAAAGAGGGATTGGCCTGGGGGTGACAGGGCTCAGCTTACACACAAAGGCTCAGCTTTGGATCCAGTTCCAACATCTCCTGCCTCACTGTGGAGGGGGAGTTCCTCACAGATCAGACTCCTCTTACAAGGTCTTGGGAGCCAGAAAAACTCCCCCAAAACCACCAAGAGGTGTTGGTAGGGAGAGAGGGGTTGGGAGAGCGGGGTGGGGAGCTTCCAGTAGATCCCTGTGTTGTCCCAGCTGGAGCCCTCAGCTTCCTGTCAGTGAAAATATCCTGTTTTCCTGCCTGGCGAGGACCTGAGGGGCTGCAGAATTCCCAGCTCTGACCACAGATCACAAGGTGGTGCAGAGGGGCAGCTCCCACCTGCAGGTGAGCCTGGGGTGACCCACTGATAAATCCATGGACACGGCCCTGCCAGCTCCAGGAATGTTTGCAGGGAATGAGGTCAGGCAGGGAATCGTGGACAGGGATCAGGATTTGTGTTATAGTTACTCCCTCTGAAGTCAGACGGTTCAAATGAGCCGTCCCAAAGGCACATCCCTCCTGAGAGCCTGCAGGGGCTTCCCTCCTCACCTGAGTCCCTCCTTCCTTTCCAGTCAACAGCCTCTCCTCAGCAAACCTGAAAGTGAACACGGATATGGTGATGATGGAAAATTTCCACCACATCCACAACTTCCTGTGCCAAAGGAACATCCCCTGCCTGGAGGGCAAGAAGAGAGAAGCCAAGCAAAGGTCCAGGGAGCACATGGAGAAATACGTCACCACGTACGTGGGCCAGCCCCTGGAGAGGCTGAAGGTGAGCACGGGACCCTGGCCCGGGCCTCCAAGGGCAAGGGCTCTTCCCAAAACTCTGGATTAACTGGTGTTCAAATCTCCCTGCCCTGAATCCAGTCTGGCATTATGTTACTTTGTTGTCACAGGATATGAGAGCACCTGGATTTCGTTGTGCTCAGGGATTCCCAAAATCCTGGCATGGCCTCCTCCAGCTCTTCCAGTCTGAGCACAGACACCCAGAGAAGGTGCAAAGGGGTGTGAATAGTGCAGGAAGCCATTCCTGGTTCTTGGAAACAGTCTGTACATTTAGGGACTCTAAATCCTTGGGATTTAGGGTATTTCTTCACTGTGAAATTGCAGCAGGAGTACCCAAACAGATTCTTGGGCTGTACGAAGAGACAGGAAGATGAAGGAAGGGATTATTCCCTTGTTTTACAGCAGATGTGGAATGTCCTGTCCAGTGTCCCCTTTCCTGACCACTGCTGGCTTTGGCTGTGCAGTCCCACTTCAGCAGTTGTAGCAAGAATACCCAAACAGATTCTTGGGCTGTATGAAGAGACAGGAAGATGAAGGAAGGGATTATTCCCTTGTTTTACAGCAGATGTGGAGTGAGTGTCCTGTCCAGCTCTGGCAGAGATGTCAGGAGAACTGAGAAAATTCCAGTTTTCTTTACACCTCTGCAGGTTCTGGGATCTCCCTTCCCCACCTCTGGCTCCAAACCCTCTGTGGGGAGAAAACCAGGGGGAGCACCAAGGAACTGGAGGGATTTTCCAGCAGTCCCATTGCTCCATGGGCCTGCAACCCTTAGGGATGCTGCTTGTTGAGCAGGGAGGGGAGAGAACCATGAAATTCCCTAAGTTCTGCTTTCCTGGAGGATAAAAATCTCCAACACTTCATTAAACATCCTTAAATTTTTCTTTTCAATTGAATTAGTCATGGGAACTGAGGGCAGTGCTCAGGGTCAGCCCTGGTGCAGGAATACCTCAGGATGGCTCCTCATGGAATGTCTCCTTCCCTTCCCAGCATTTCTTCGAGGGGGTCAAAGCCCGCCTGGCTCAGGGGGTGAAGGAAGAGGAGGTCAGCTTCCAGCTGGCCTACAGCAAGCAGGAACTCCGGAAAGTCATTGAAAAATATCCTGGCAAGGAAGTCAAAAGGGCCCTGGAGAGCCTCTACAGGACAATCCACAAACATCTGTCCCCAGAGGAAAATCTTCTGCTGGTAACTGGAGTGGGATGGGTGTGACACTGGGATGGTTGGGATTCACACAGCACTGCCTGTGTGGCTGCAGGGGCAGGGGAAGGAGCTCAGGCTTGCTTTTCCAGGTGGTGTGGCAGCCCATGGAGCAGGGTTCTGGTTTTCCAGGTGGTGTGGCAGCCCATAGAGCAGGGGTTATGCTTTTCCAGGTGTTGTAGCAGCCCATGGAGCAGGGTTCTGGTGTTCCAGGTGGTGTGAGAAGCCATGGAGCAGGGGTTCTGGTTTTCCAGGTGGTGTGGCAGCCCATGGAGCAGGGTTCTGGTTTTCCAGGTGGTGTGGCAGCCCATAGAGCAGGGGTTATGCTTTTCCAGGTGTTGTAGCAGCCCATGGAGCAGGGTTCTGGTGTTCCAGGTGGTGTGGGAAGCCAAGGAGGCGGGGTTCTGGTTTTCCAGGTGGTGTGGCAGCCCATGGAGCAGGGTTCTGGTTTTCCAGGTGGTGTGGCAGCCCATGGAGCAGGGTTCTTCTTTTCCAGGTGTTGTAGCAGCCCATGGAGCAGGGTTCTCCTTTTCCAGGTGGTGTAGCAGCCCATGGAGCAGGGTTCTGGTGTTCCAGGTGGTGTGGCAGCCCATAGAGCAGGGGTTATGCTTTTCCAGGTGGTGTGGCAGCCCCTGGAGCAGGGTTCTGGTTTTCCAGGTGGTGTGAGAAGCCATGGAGCAGGGGTTCTGGTTTTCCAGGTGGTGTGGCAGCCCATGGAGCAGGGTTCTGGTTTTCCAGGTGGTGTGGCAGCCCATGGAGCAGGGGTTATGCTTTTCCAGGTGGTGGGGCAGCCCATGGAGCAGGGTTCTGGTTTTCCAGGTGGTGTGGCAGCCCATAGAGCAGGGGTTATGCTTTTCCAGGTGGTGTGGCAGCCCCTGGAGCAGGGTTCTGGTTTTCCAGGTGGTGTGGCAGGCCATGGAGCAGGGATTCATCCAGCAGTACCAAGAGTTTGAGGAGCTCATCCAACGCTGCTACACAGGAGCAGGGATTGCCCTGGACTTCACCATGGAGGATGTGCTGAGCTATTTCAACTCCATCACCATGTCCAACATGTAGGGAAATTCCTCTCTGGATGTTGGGAGCAGCTCAGGAATCCTTGTCTGCAGCCACACCTCCAAGGAGCTGAACACAAAGCCATTCCCAAGTAGGATATTTGGGTTCCTACCCTGAACTTAATCCCAAAGTCCCTCTGACTTGTTGGTCCTGCACTAAATCTCTCTTGAGGAAGTGGAGCTGATGGACCCAAACCACAACTTCCCTGCTCCAGGAAACCATTTTGCCACCAGGAAATGATACTCCAAGCCTCAGATTTCCCCCTGAGCGAGCACTGCTGCCGCAAGTCCTCAGCAGAACATTCACAATGGAAAAATGTCTTCTCTCCAGGGACTTTCTCCTTTTCTGTGCTCGAATTTCAGTGAACCTGTGCTGAAGCAGGGGGTTGAACCACATGGAGACGCTCTGAGTGTGAGGTGTTCCCACATCCAGGTATCCCAACAGGCACCGCTGCTCCACGGCTTTCCGCTGAAAGTCATCCAGCAGATGAAAGTCCAGAGCTGTAAATATTAATGGATTTGTTGCTTTTAGCTCAGATTTACTCACATCTTAACTGGAGTGGAGAAATGTGCAGTTCTAGAGATCCAAACCGATCCTGCAGGGAATTGCCTGCTTTTAACCCGTTTTTGTAGGAATCTTCCTACAGCAACTCGCCAATATATTGTCATTCTTCAAATGTTGTCTCTGTTTCTTGGGATGATCATGGGGCTCACATATTTTCTGTCACAAACTTCTTCCTAAACAACTGCAGAGTTTGAACTCCTTGATATTTGCTTCACAGGACAAAGATTATTTTATTTATTTTGTGTGTTAGGACATTATCTTGGAGGCAAGATTCCCTGTGCATTGCCAGGGAGGTGGGAGGCTGCTGTGGCTGCTTGGACAGCCCCTTTTCTCCAGGGATATCCTGGCTTCTTCAGTGGGAGCTTTAAGCCAGCACATAAACCCAACTTTCCCTTGTAAAGGGAAAAATCCAGACTGTTTTTCTGCAATTTTTCAAGCAGTTGCCCTTTGGGTCAAGGTCCACCTTGCAGGGAGCAATGTTTAGAGCTCCCATTTCCAATCTCATCATTCCCTCCTTTGTCCCGTGACGTGGCTGCTCCCAGCAGGAAGGGGATGGTCATAGGAAACCATCCAGTGCTGCCTTCCCAGCTCTTCGTCCCTCTGCAGGTAACAGGAATTTTACAACCCCTTTCCTTTCCGTTTTTGGCTCAGGGGCTCACCTGGGAGGGGAGGGCAGGAGGTGGGGTCTTAGGCTGGGACATGAAGGTGCTGCAATCGGGGAGAGGACGCCCAGGGTGAAGGGATTTGCAGAGGGGTTGTGCCAGGTGGCTCCGAGGTTGTTGAACTCCAAACACCAGCAGGGAGGAGCAGGGATCCCTCTGGCTCTGCTGATGGCTCCCCCACAAGCAGTGCAGTCATTGGGCCCAGCCCAGGCCATGCCATGGAAGGGGTTAATGGGATCTTGCTCTACACAGGCTCCTCTGGCTGCAGGGAGCAGACATCCCAGTGAAACTGCACCTGGCTTTGCACTGACCCTGCTCCTGTGCCACTGGGGCTGTGGGGTCTCTCCTCACCAGACACTTCCCATGCAGAATCATGGAACCATTAGTCTGGAAAAGCTCTCTGAGATCATTGAGTCCAACCATCCCCCCTGGCCTGCCAACACCCTAGCCCATGTCCCTAAAAGCCAGGGGCAGTGCCAGAGGATCTGAGCCCAACCTATGCCACCAGGAACCTGTGACCCCTGCCTGGTGACTCCTCACACCCCGGTGCTGTGTCACCCCGAGCCCCTGGCCTCACCCTCGGCCTGGTGGTGACATATGGCTGCTTAAAGACAAATGACAAGAAACGTCCCCAGATGTTTCCTGCTGCTGTGCCAGGCCCCAGTTTGTCTCCCTTCTCTGGCTTGGCTCCACCTGGATGAGTGTCCACACCTGGGAGGACACCAGAGAGGGCTGGAGGAAGGATCACACATGGTCCCATCCTTGGTGCACACGGGGTTTGTGTGTTGGGAGCTTGGCATCTTGGTGACCTCAGCTCTCAGGGACATCACCCAGCTGGTTCCCACACCTGACCCGGCCAGGGGCTCTGACAGGCTCGGGTGCCACCAGACGCAGACCAGGGTCCGATGCTCTTGCAGGGAGGAGGATTTATTGCTTCTGTACTTCTGCCACCTGCAGGACAGAGGAAAACCTGGGCGATTCCTCTCAGCCCTCAGCTCCCTGGGCTGTTTTCCATTTCCCTGCATAGCTGGATGCTCCTAACTTCCATATTCTCTGGTTTTCCATGCCAGTTCCCAGCCCTGAGAGCATGGCTTGGAAGGAACAGGGCACAAGCCCACCCTCGTGTTTCATCCAGCGCCTGGACCACCTTGTGCTGACTGTGAAGAGCATTGAGGACACTGTGGCCTTCTATTCCAAAGTCCTGGGCATGGAGGTGGTGACGTTCAAGGTAAGCCTGACCTGAGTTAGCAGGACCCAGCAGCCCCCGGGTGTCCAGGACTGCTGGGGGCAGTGGGTGCTGAAGGAGTCCAGCCCAGGATGTCTCCCTTACTCCGGCCTTTTCCTCTGGGAACAGGGGAATCGCAAAGCTTTGCGCTTTGGCCAGCAGAAGTTCAACCTGCACCAGGCTGGGCAGGAGTTTGAGCCCAAGGCTCGGCGCCCCGCGCCCGGCTCTGCGGATTTTTGCCTGATCGCAGCAGTGCCCCTGGAGCAGCTGCTGGAGCACCTGAAGGTGAGGCAGGCCCAGAGTGTCTCCAGGGCAGTGTCACCCCAGCAGACACAAATCCAGGGCCTCTAAGTGACACTTTCCTGGGGAATGTCGGGGTTGTCTCATCCAACAGTTCATGTTGTCGAAGCTGGGGGAGGAGGGCACAGTGATGGCAGGACCATCAAAGCCCTGCTCTCCTGTGTCCTCCAGGCCTGTGGGGTGGCCATTGAAGAAGGTCCTGTGGCCAGAACTGGTGCTGTGGGTCCAATAACCTCCATCTACTTCCGAGACCCCGACGAGAACCTGGTTGAGGTTTCCAGGTACTGCACGGATGAGGCTGCAGGCACGGAGGGGCAGCCCTGACCACAGCCCATGCTCTGCCTGGGTCCCAGCAGGACATGGGGTGCAGAGGCCAGGTTTGGCTGGCCCATTTGAATGTCCAAGCTTTAATTGTGTAAACCTGGGACACACCTCAAATCATAGCCACAAAATAGGGCTGTGAGGACCTACTTTGGGAGTTTTCCCAAGGCAGCCTGCTCTGCTCTGCTCTGCTCTGGGTGTGAATCCTGCTTTTATACATCTGCATCATGGAGATTTCATGGCCTGCTGGGAAGATCTGTCCTGCTGCTGCTGCATTGCAATTGCTGGGACACCTTCCCTAATTCCTGCTATCCCTTTTGCTACACTGTCCACCTGTCACTCCTCTCCTCTCCAGAGTCACTTTTCCACAGTTGGAAATTTATGTCTCCCTTCCTCTCATCATCCTCTCATCATCCTCTCATCATCAAGCTGCCTGGTGCTGGTGGCTCTCCTACCACGCCAGAGGTTTAAATCCAGCTGTGGCTGTCCAAACACATTCCTCTCCTGGGGTTTGGGCATTTAGCCTCAGTGTGACACTCAAACACTCCTGAAACTGAAGCTCCAAGTTTCATCCTCAGCTCTGTATCAATAATTGTGGGGTTTCTGTAACTCATGAATGGAAAAAGCAGGGATGAGGAGCCTACATGAAGGGCAGTGTCAGACGTCCAGGAGTTCACCTGGATTTATGGAGGGATTGAGGATGGTCTGGCACAGAGGAGTCTGACTCTGATGGCACCTGGTTACTTGTGGGACTGTCCTGACTTTTCTTCTCCTTTAGTTATTTAAAAATCCATTTCAAAGTTATCTAAAAAGTATAAAACAATGAAGGACCTGGGGATTCTCAAGCAGAGCAGTTCCGAGGCTGGCCACACTGAGGTAGCATCGATATCCCCACGGGAACAGCGCTGGAAAGGAGGGAGGACTCTTCTGACCTCTACAGTGCAAATCCTCTATAAAATTGAAACAATCTCTGAACTGTACTCATTTTTTCTTTGCTGGAATTTCGTGGGAAATCCAAAAATCTTCATGGTGCTAATAAAGGCAAGGTCACAAAATATTCAGTGCTTTGGATGATGGGCGGGGATGAGCTGGTTTCCATTGAGTCCTTTGTGGGAACTAAAGACAGGAATGCCATGGGAGAAAGCCACGGGCATCTCCTCGAGTGGAGATCCGGGAAGGGATCCGAGGGAGGGATCCCTGGGAGCGGAGTCCCCTGGCCCCGCGGAGCCTCCGGCTGCTCTCCAGGGTGCTGATGTGCCCCGGCCGTGCCCGGCTACGGCGGGACCCTCGGGGGCTCCTGCCCTCGGGAGAGGGTCGGTACCCACGGGAGGGGGTCACAGCCCATGGGCCAGGGTTAATCCCCATGGAACAGGATTGGTTCCCACGGAAGAAGGTCAGTCCCTACAGGAGAGGTCAAAGCCCACGGGAGAGGGTTCATCTCCACAGGAGAGGGTCAAAGCCATGGGAAGGGGTTAATCCCCATGGAACAGGGTTGGTTCCCACAGGAGAGGGTCAAGGCCCACGGGAGAGGGTGAAAGCCCACGGGAGAGGGTCACAGCCCATGGGAGAGGCTTTCGTTCCCTCCACTGGAGCCGATCTTGCTTCTGTCCCACACCTTGATCCCTTTAAATGCTGGCTGGCCTGGAGAACTCGCCTGGCTCCGTGGCTTTCCTGTTCACCACAGGGTGAAACATGGAATTACACTTTTGGGGATCTCACACTTGACCCAAACCACAGGAAACTCAAAATTTGTCATGCAAATTTAGCAAGTATTTGGAATGTGTGGATGATGGAGGGACTTCTCTTGGAGTGATGGTGTTGGAGCACAGGAGGCTTTGCTGGCTGATGGTTGTTGTTGTCTCTGGGAGAAAGAACCCATGGGGCTCAATGTTTTCACCTGGAGGAACCACTGGCCACAGGCCAGCATTGCATTTGTCCCTGTCCCAACCTCTGCTGGGCTCCCCATCTATTGGAAGAGCCTCTGTATTGTCAGTATTCCAATTAAAATGGGTGGTTTACATAACACAGCATTAAATTTTTATGGAGAAAATTAATTTAATTCCGTTCTTTATTCAGCAAGATTCATTGTGAATATTGGACAGTGGGAGAGAGTGGATGAACAGAGGTGGGAAAACAGTTTTCTTCTGGATGGTTCATTCCCTGCACAAACCATGACCAGCAAGAAAAAGGATCTTCCTTCTTGTCTGCTCCCATCTCATCCCTCTTGAATACTGATTCCCACAGTAGATTCCACAATTTTATCATGATCATATTGGAAAGGAGCTCTTTGGATCAGCAATCACAGTGTTTAATGTGGAGAAATGATGAGTTCTCCATCTCACCACTCAGGGAGGGTGCAGGGGAAGGAGCCTTCCAGGGAATGGCTGCTCAGGAGCACAGATTCCAGATGTCAAACATTTTCATGGAAAGATGAGTTAAGAGCAAAGTCTCAATGAGCTTCCCCTCCTCTCACAGGAGGGAAACAGGAGTTTCTCAATGGGAGTCACAGTGTATGTGCCCAAGTCACCTCCCAGAGAAACCCGTGAGCCAGCTCAGAACAGGTGCCTGGGAAAGCCCAGGAAAGCCAGGAGGGGTGGGACAGCCCAGCTGGGATGGGCAAGGATCACCCTCAGCGTGTAGAACTGATGTAGGATTCCTAATTTAACCACTGTCTCACCTTCAGGAAAGACATCCAGGTCTCAAGGGTCCTCAAACCATCATTTGCACACAGAGAAGTGGAAAACACTGCCCATGGGTTGGAGAAACAGGAGGTTTTCACTGGGAAGGAAAAGAATCCCTCTCAGCTGGAGAGTTCTGAGGGCAGGGCTGTTTGAAGCAAGGATGGATTTCTCCTGTGGCCAGTGGGATTGCCTGACCCTGATCCCAAAAGTGCCCAGAGGAGCACTAAGAAAAGCACAGGCTCTGCAGCTGGGCCTCCTCTTCTTCCCAGACTCAGCAGTCAGGCATTCTGAACAGAATAAGCTCAGAATCCAGCTGTAAAAAATGCACAGACACTGTTCCTTCTGGAGAACTGGATGATACCCCAGGATTCTCAGAGATTTCCATGGGAGTTTTTTTATACTTGTGGTGAATTTTCAGCTCCTCAACCAGCACCAAACAGGAGTTGAAGTTTATTCTGTGTGTTAACCCACACACACTCCTCCTGCCTTGTGGGTTCTTTTGGAATTATCTACTGGAAGGGGTGGGAACTTCCCTGCCCTTGGGAATCAGTAGGAAAGCACCAATGAAGAAAGGAATTGCAGCTTTGCCAGGACAAGCCCCTCACCAAGCCCCCATGCTGTCCCCTCACAGGCTGCAGGCCAGCTGGGAGCTGTCTGACAGGTCCTCCAGGTTGTCCACCAGAGTGATGATGGCTTCTATTTTTTCTTCTGGAAGCACGTGGGAGGCGTTGGTTCGGAACTTCTTCAGGAGCGACTCTTTGCTCAGGGGCTTCCTCCAGTGCCCATAGAAAGTGTCACATTTGCCCGTCAGCACGTCCCCGCTGTGCAGGAGCAGGGCCACCTCTCCGTACATCTTGTCAAAGTTGGCCACGTTGTCTTCAGGGTGCTCCACCACCACCTTGTCCAGCAGCTCCCTGAGCTCCTGCCGGTGGATGCTGCTCTCGGAGAAGGAGCCCAGGCCCACCTCGCCGTCCAGCAGGGCAGCACAGGCGTTGAACTGGAAGGAGTGCCTCGCCTGGTGCTCCGAGCTGGGGAAAGGCCGGTTGATGTACTTGGACACCGGGATCCTCAGCATAATGGTGCGGATCAGGGACGGGGAGAAGGACCCCGCGTGGTTGATGAAGAGGTTCCGGACGGACAAGGCAGCATCCACCACCCAGTGCATGCCCAGGTGGGCCGGGAACCGCTTGAAGGCAATGTCCTGCTTTTCCAGGAGGAACTCATGGTGCTCGCCGGGCGCGGACAGCGGTTTGGGCTTGTAGACACTGTAGAAGGCGCTGAACCCCGAGCAGCCCGGGATGTCATCCAGGATCAAGGGGTTGGCCTCCATCCCTCGCCCTGCCAGCAGAGCGGCCTCCAAGCCCAGGCGGGTGGCGTTGCCCACGTGCAGCGGCTTGGCCTGGGTGGCGGCGTTGGCCATGGGCGCCCCGGCCAGGGAGGCGGCGATGCCCAGGGCGTGGCAGCACTGGGCTGAGCTGAGGGACAGCAGCTTGGCCGTGGCCGCGGCACTGCCCAGCGTGCCCACCACCGAGGGAGGGTGGAACCTGCAGGGGGACGGCAGGAATGGGCAGCCCTGGCTGCCTGGCACAGGGAGCACCAAAGGACCCCTCCCACAGAAAAATTCATGGCAAGTGAGGGGCCCATCAGCCAGTAGAACTCCCTCATGGTTTTCGTGCGGGTGGGATTCACCTGGCTCAGAATTTAACCATAAATTTTAATAATTTATGGTTAAATTTTAATAATTTATGGTTAAATTTTAATTAATAATTTAATTTTAAATCAGAGTTTCACTGCATATTAGTTTAACTCTAAATTTAGAGTTAATTAACATAAATTTAGTCTAAAAACTGAGTTTATCCTTGCATTTTAATTAATAATTTAACTTTAAATCAGAGTTTCACTGCATATTAGTTTAACTCTAAATTTAGAGTTAATTAACATAAATTTAGTCTAAAAACTGAGTTTATCCTTGAAACCTCCTTGAAACCTCAGAAACACCAGGGTGAACTAGCATCTCCAAAAAGCAATTTGAACTTTCTCCAGGAGGTGCCATGGTCTGTGTCCACACAACCAAACTTTCTACCCCTCAGACAAATAACTCAGCCTCAAACACACCCAAGGGAACAGTTCCTGGAAGATTCCATTGTTTGGATCACACCAGGGCACTGCTGGTGGCAGCAGTTGGCCCAGGGGCTGCACCCACCACCAAGCTCTGTTTGGTTCTGTGATCCTGCCCTGTCTGGGTCAGGAGATGGCACTGCAGACTCCCTGGGAGTCCTGCTGAGGGTTATTTTTGAGGCAAAATATCTGGAAATCACCAAATAAGTGCATGGTGCAATCATCTCTGGCATTTGGCTCTCAGTAAAGCTTTACCCTTGGGTAAAGCTAAATTAAACTGGACTTAAACTTGGCTTAACCTAAATGAGCATTTTAAAACCCAGACTCACCAACCCTCTTCATCCTCAGCAAAGAACAGGAGCTTTACCTTTTGGGAATGTCGTGAGCCTCAGTGGAGAAGTGCATGAGCCTCCCTTGCACTTCCAGGCCCACGTTGAAGGCCAGCAGGAAATCCAGGCCGTTGGGTTTGGTGTTTGGAGGGAGCATCTGGGAAGCTGCCAGGAGAGCCGGCAGGACAGCCCCAGAGGGGTGGGTGGCAGGGTGCCAGGTGTCGTCAAAATCCATGGAATGAGTCTGCCAGGAAACAGAGATGGGAATGTGCTGGCTGGATGCTGAGGGAATAAGGGCTCCCTGCTGGTATTCCTGAGGAAATTCTGCCAGAGCCTCCACTCAGTGTCCCCACGGGGCGGTTCCGCTCCTCCAAGAGCCAGGAGATTCCCGGCTTTTGCACCCCATCAGTGACCACTCTGTTTCCTGGAATGCTAATTCCTGCCACCACAGATTCCCCTGCGAGAGCCAGGAACAGAGATCCCCCTGGAAAAAACCAGGAGAACAGATTCCCCAGGAAGAGCTGGGAGCACAGATTCCCCTGGAAGGGCTGGAGCACAAATCCCCCTTGGAAGATCCGGGAACACAAATCCCCCTAGG
Source organism: Passer montanus (assembly GCF_014805655.1). Classification (NCBI taxonomy): domain Eukaryota; kingdom Metazoa; phylum Chordata; class Aves; order Passeriformes; family Passeridae; genus Passer; species Passer montanus. The sequence continues at coordinate 2,642,618 of NW_024372813.1, forward strand.
AAAAGCTGGGAGCACAGATCCCCCTTGGAACATCTGTGAGCACAAATCCCCCTTGAAAAATCTGGGAGCACAGATCCCCGGGAAAATCCAGCCTCACCGCCACACCGTTGGTGAAGGCAGCCAGCGTCGGGGAGAGCTTCACTCCTGGCTTTCCATAGACTGAGCTCACGGCCATGGAGGAGTACAGCTCCTGCGGGAAGGAGGGAATGTCAGGAAAGCCCTGGAGCTGATACCACAGGTTTTAGCCTTTAAGTTTTTCAGATTCTGTGCTGCTTTAGTGTGTGGGTCTGGGCTTCATACCAGGGGATGGTGAGCTCTGCACAGAGCAGGGAGACAAAACAATTCCCGCTCTAGCTGGGGACCAAGGACAAATGATCCAAATCTCAGGCCCAAGAGCATGGACAACAGTGGACTGAAGAGAGAAAAGCAGGACATTTGGGACTTCATAGTCTGGGGCTGTAGTTGGGCAATTGACTCCAGTGTGCTGGTAGACCAAGGCTCATAGAGGTGTGGGACCGTGTGGTTGGTCATGCACTTTGTGCCCATTTTGGTTCACCTGAGGTGCAGCCCTGGCTGGGCTCTTGTGCTGCCCAAGGTGGATCTGTTGAGGCCTCCTGATAAACCCCACTTTATTCTTTAACTCAGTCTAGTCTCTGTTCTAGGTCAGCTTTCACAAGGCATCAGAGAGAGCGGGGATGGTTCCAGCCACCACCAGCCCCAGCAGGGGCTGGGATCAGCTCCGGAGGTGGCAGTGGCAGGGCTGTGGCAGTGGCAGTGTTAGTGGCAGTGGCAGTGGCAGTGGCAGTGGCAGTGGCAGTGGCAGTGGCTGTGGCAGGGCTGTGGCTGTGGCAGTGGCCGGGCTCTGGCAGTGGCAGTGTTAGTGGCAGTGGCAGTGGCTGTATCAGTGGCGGTGGCAGTGGCAGTGGCAGTGGCAGTGGCAGTGGCTGTGGCTGTGGCTGTGGCTGTGGCTGTGGCAGTGGCGGGGCTGTCCCTACCCGGCAGTAGCGCAGGGCGATGTCGAAGACGCGCGTGGTGCTGCCCACGAGCCCCACGCCGATGCTGTCCAGGATCATCCTCTTGCTGCGCTGCCGCACGGTCTGGGACAGGTGCTCGGGCCGCGCCGCGCGGATGAACGAGGCGAAGCTGCTGGTCACCGTGTCCTCAGGGGCGTTCCGGGCTGCCACTGCACGACAGGGCACAGGGAGGGGACAGGGACAGCGGTGAGCCCTGCGCTGCAGCCGCAGCTCCGCGTCCCTGGTGTCACCAGGCCCAGGGAGCTGCACCCCTGAGCCAGCTGGGTCAGTCTGGGGAGTCCTGCAAGGGCAGGGAGCTGGAATTCATCATCCCCATGGCTCCCTTCTGCCTTGGGTACTCTCTGATTCCATAGGATCTATACATAAAATTTCATATTCCACAGATGGGGTGGCTTCCAGAAGGTTCAGGTGGAGAAATCTCAGAGCCCCCTCATTTTGGGGTTCCAACAACCATTTCTTGGGAGGGACCAACACAAATGATGTCCCTTCATCCAGAGGAAAGCCAAACAGGAATGGACCACAGAAATCCAAAACTTCCATAATGTTTTGGAAAGCAGGACTAGACCCAAAACCTGGATTTATCCAGGTGTTTCATCCTAAAAGACACTGAAGTGTCTTCACTCAGCCACCAAAGCTCTTAAGCCCTATGTACTCCAATTATGCCAATCATTAAAAGTGAGTTAAAATTCTATGGAAAACACCCAGTCTGTGTCTGTTGTATATTTTAATTTCAGTGCCTTATTTAGATTATATATGTAGAAATAATTATTATATATTACTTTTATATAATATTTTTGTAATTTATATAATAATTTATAATCTATAAAATTATTCATAATTCTATTATTAGAATACAGAATATAATGAATATAATTATATTTATAACTCATAGAATTGAAATTGTTATGGCCCATTACAATTTATACTGTTAATTTGAGAGTGCACAGGAGAGCAGGAAAAATAAAATTCTACATGGACAACATTTGCAGAATGGCAAATCCATACATTTACTCATAGGTGGATGTGGAGGTGCACACACAGATGGAGATAAAAGATGAATTAATGTCCCAAAAAAAATACTTTGCACCAAGAGTAAAGCTCATCCAGATCGGCAGGTACACAGGAGGCTTTGTTTTTGGAGCAGCAAAGATGGCAATTAACGAAATGACCATTCCCTAATATCGCTAGCTTGGATTCATCCCGAAATGTCACATCAGTGACTCACGGAGCGCTGGCTCAGGCTGGGCTCACCTCGAGCCCGGTCTGAGGCTCCTGTAAACACAGCTGGGAATGCCATCACGCCTGACTCGCCGGGACAACATTCCCCTCCCGGGGACCGCGTTCCTGCGGGAATCCCGGCACTCAGCGCTCCGGACCCGCTGCCCAGCCCAGCCCGGGTCCCCCGGAGCCGGAGCGGTGATGTCAGGGCTTGGAGAGGCTGCAGGAAAATCTGCTCCCATCACCGAGCACCCAGAAAAGCTGGATTGCTTCCTCCCGCCATCAAATACTCTTTGTCACCTCAGCAGGCAGAGGGCTTTTTTAACCCTTCAGCTAAAAGCATTCCATGACCCCGGGGTTTTCCTCGTGCTATGGCATGACTTCATTAAAAAATTAAATTTGATACAAGACCAAATAAATCCCTGTGGATTATTATTTCTCTTGTCCTCAGGTCTCATTAAGCAACATTCCTTGCATTTATTGTAAATAACTAATTTTAAAATAAATTGAGATAATAGACTAAGAATATATTTTAAAATTACTTCATAAATCTATCATAAATTTACAATAAACCAAGAGCTCTTTTTAAAATAAGTTAATAAACTTATATTAAACCAAGAAAACTTTCAGAAAGAAGTTAATAAACATAGTAGACCAAGAACATATTTTAAGGTCAGTTAATAGACAAACTTAGACCAAGTTGAGACAAAATAGACCAAGTGTCTACACGGCCAAGTTGTGGTTAATTTATCCAAAGGTGGGCAGTGCTGGAGCCACAGAAAGAGATCCATGAATGTCTCCAGGCAATGCCCAGGGCAGGATCAGGTGTGAGTAGGAAGCAGTGACAAGTGGAGGAGTTAAGGATCTGAGCCACCCTTTCAACATCTTACAGTTGTGGTCGAAGAATTTGGAAAGTCTGGTTCTAAACCAGTTAAAGATCTGATTTAGCACAGGACTAGCAATCCACATTTTTATCCCCAAGGGCAAGAAACACCACAGGACCCCCAAACATCTGGAAGCTTTTCCTTCCAAGAATTTGAGGATTTCTCCTGGCGTGCTCAGCCCAGCACCTTCTTTTCCAGCAATTATTCAGGGGCACTCGCTAGGAAAAGATGGGGAATAGATACAGATACAAACCGTGGGCAGCAGTTTTGTGGACTTGCCGAGAGCTTGCCAAGAACTTCTGGGATTTCTAGAGGAGAGACACAGAGAGGGAATTTGTCACTGAGCTGCTGGAAGGTTTCTCAGAGCAGTTTTCCTGGTTGTGCCTCCCATCGTGAGACACTCACAGATCAAATGAGCACGTAAAAGTAACGACATATTTAAAGGAGGGAAAAAAATATTTTCCTAAGCTGCGTCCAGCAGGGATGCCAAGAACATCCAGGGAAATAAAGCCACACAGCTGAAGGGGCAGCAGAGCCTTTGCAGCCCTGCCACGAGATCCTGCAGCAAGTGGCACCAGCTCGGAGTGGGCACAGGGAGCAGAGCCCACAGAGCACATCCCAACAACAACAACCCCCAAGTGGCACAGCCCAGGGGGTGTCTGGGACACATGAGAGGAGCAGGATGGCAGGAAAAGGTCAGTAGCTGAATTAAGTGACTGTGAAAACCATTGGAATTTGTTAATTTTGGGGTAGGTTCCCGTTTAGTGCCACGATCAGCTGGACCAGGGGAGGAAAGCGACATTTTCTCTTTAAAGTGCCAAAGGCGAGCTCAGGGATGGGGAGGGTTTGCATGGAAGAGTTTTACCTGGAAGGTGGAGTAGACCATGCTGGTGGCTGCTTTTCCCAGTGCCTTTCCCAGCTCGGTGTGCTCGGCTCAAGGGAGGCAGAGGTGTGTGGCTGGAAGGTGCTGGTGGCAGGGTTTATATCTGCGTCCAAAAGGCAATTTGCTTTCTGTTTTGTGCAACTGAATTTCCAGGGGGATGACATCAGCCCCTGGGGAGCCAGAGGGTGGGGGGAATCCGTGAGGAGGGGTGGTTTGTCCCTGCTGGACAGAAGGGTAACCCCCCCTCCCCACACCCCCAGTTTCAGGAAATAAATAAAGATTTCAGACAATAACTGACAAGGTTCAAGGAAACTCCTGTCTCCAAAGTGCCACAGGTGCCAATGGGTGAAGCAACTGGCTCCAGGCTCCTCCTCCCGAGGAGGACTATAAAAGTGAGATTCACCAGGAAATGAGAGGGACAAGAGCATCCTCCCATTGAGCTGAAGTGTCACCAAAGCAGGTAAATCCCAGCTGCAGAGGCAGAAGTGAGGCAGTGGTGGTTTTCTTGGATGCTTTTCTTGAATACCTTCACGTTTGGGTGTTTGGCTGCGTCTTTCCCAGCTCTCCTTCTTCTCCATCTCCAGCTCTGCTGGGTCACTGAACTGGGAGTGCACCCTGGATCTTCCAGGGAACACCGGGAGCCTTCGTTCCCAAAGCAATGTTTGGATTTTGTGGGGAGTGCCATGGCTCTTTGCTTTGTTCAGCAGTGGAACATGGGGACATTAATTATTTTGGGCAGAGTAACAGCCTGGAGGGACACACGTTTATTTAAAATTGGATTTTTTACTAACCCCCATGCAGACCTTTGTTGTAGCAATGTATCCCTGGCAATTCTGTCGTGGTTTGCACCAGAGGAGAGGCAGGGTTGTGATGTGAAATCCAGCTGTGTGTTGTGGCTGTGCACTGTTCATCTCGCTGTGTGTTTGTCCAAAATGAATTTTGTTCTCTTTCCATGTTTATCTGGAGAGAAGCAGCATTTCCTCAGATCTCTGTAAATGTTTGTTATCACTAACAAGGTGGGATGGAAAACTAATGGCAAGGTGCCCCGGGGATGAGTGAAAATGGAAGGGTTTGGTGTTTGCAGATGTGTCCCATGGCGTGGGGTGCCTTGCTCCAGCCTCCTGGGGACGGAATGCCCGTGCCCTGGAATATTCTGGCTAATATTGGTCACGGAGAAGCAGCAGCAGCTGTGGGATGCACAGAGAGATTCCTGCAAACCTGACAGCCCCATGGAAACGGGATGAGATGGGAATGACCTTTCCTGGCAGGGGGTGAAGGGGAGTTGCTGTGAGGACAGCAGGGAGGGAAGGAAGTGGTGTCCAGAGCCTGTCCCATGCAGCTCCGAGGTGACCGAGGACAGGAGGGAGGGAGGAGCTCCCACAGCATCCCTGCAGCCCCCAGGGTGAGGGATGTGGGGGAAAGCAGGGAGAGGAAAGAAGGCGGAGGGGGCAGGATGAGGGAGGGTGTGGCTTTGGCTTTGCCTCACTGCACCAGGGATTTGAGCAGGGAAGGCTCATCCCGGGCTGCCCCATCCCTCTGGGAGATGCAGCTCCCAGGCAGCACCCCAGGTGTCCAGGTGCCTCCTCGGCATGGGGACATCTCCACCCCTGGTTCCCTGGACAGTGGCTGTGCTGCTGGGGCCCCGGGTGTGCAGAGAGCCTCTAATCCCACCCGGCACAGAGGGATTTTCCATCTGCCCCCTGCCTCCTGCACAGCCCCACGTTATCCTGCCGCACCACCAGGGTGAAATCTGTGGTGAAATGGCAGCATTAAGGACAGTGGCAGCACCCATGGGTGGGGTTATCCCAGGGCCAAACCTGGGCATGTTTGATCAGAAACCCCCTGGAGGTTCCCCTGCTGGGCCTCCTTTTTCCAGCTCAGGGCAGCCCTTGGCGTTCTGGTGCTGCTGCTCCTGAGGCAGCACCAGGGGCATTTTCCTGGTTTGATGTGTCCTGACCTTGCAGGAAACTGAGGCAGGGACAATGCCCAGGGACATTGTGCCCGGCGTCTCAGGGCAGGGACCACGAGTCTGGGTTGGTGTGTGGGGGCAAGTGTGAGCAGGGGGTTCAGCTGCAGCTGCTTCCAACCCCAAACCATTTCCTCCTCCTTTTCCACATCTTGGGCTGGATCCTCTCACATCCTTGCCCTTTCCACCTCCTTAGCCTGCCAGCATGTTCTCTTGCTTGTCTTCCTCCCTTCCCCCACGTCTGCACTGGAAGAAGAGGAAAACATCCCTGTGAGTTGTGTCTCCTTCCCTCCCAGCTCTTTGTTGCAGGTCTGTTATGCAGAAAACACCAACAAAATGAGCTCTGGCAGATCAAAACCCACTGCTGAGAGCCAAGGAGTCACCTGGCCAGACCAACTCCCTCCCAAATCCCAGCTCACCCTCTTCCAAGCAGGGGCTCTGAGTGTGCCTTTGAGCCACTGCCTGGGCTGTTTCAGGGCAAAACATCTGGAGGAGTTTAATTTTGTGGCTCGTTTCCAAGTATAACCACTTAAACCAAACTGCTTCTTTAGATAGAAGTGTCATTTAAAACAACAAAAGAGACAAAATCATGGAATCCACAGGCTCAGCTCTGCGCAAGGGCACAGCATTCCTTGGGACCTCCTGAAAGGCAGTGCCCCGGTGGGAAAAGGGAGAATTCCTCCCTGGGAACTGGGGTCTGGTGCATCTCCCTCTCTGAAGCCAATATTCCAACCTTTAGCACAACCAAGTAATTGAATAATTCATTGCTCCCCAAGCTTTGCTTGGAGGTTTTTAGCCTTTCCTTATTTGATGAGAGTTGATGTTGCCAAAGCAGTTTGGAGCTGTCGGAGTAGATTTATCCTTCAGCCTTCTTCCTTTGGGGAAGTGACATCCTTTAGAATAAATGGAGAGAGGAAAACACGGGGTTTTTAGCAGAACAAGAGAGTCCAGAGGGTACTGATGTTTGTAAAATGTAAATTTGGGCTGAGGATTTGTGTGATCCTGGGATTTAGGTTTGTTATTATTTTTCTTTGGATGGTGCTTCTTCCCTCCTCCTCACTCCCCCTAACAATAGTGGAGCTTTCCTCCCTTTCCAAAGGGTTCTTTGGAATGGCTGAGAACAGAATACATCACCTTCTCCCTTTCCAGCTTTTTTAGCTCACCAAATATTCTAAAAATACCCAAATAACAAGAACATTGCTGTTTTATTTTCATCTTTGTTTCCCAACAAAACCCTCCAGAGAGAAAACTTCAGCTCCTGGTACCCAGGAGTGCTGAGGAGTGGAAATGTGGGGGCTGCCTGCAAACAGACGAGTTCATGGGAGAAATATGAAGGGTTTGAAAATAGCCTATTTAGTCACTGGGGTTTCAAGAAAGGGATGGAGCTGGAAAATTCCATCTGGAAAGGAGACTGTGTGTGTGTGTGCACCCTGTTTGTCTGCAACAGTGGATAAGAAACGTCCTGGAACGGCTCAAAAATACCTTGTGGGTTTCGTCTGGATGTTTGTTGGTTTGTGTTGGGCTATTCATGCCTCTCCATCTCCAGCAGCCTGGAGAAGAGGGGACAGCAACCATCACCACCACCTGCAGCGCTTTGGGGCACCTAAACATGTTTTTGCCAGGAATCCTGGTCGCCTAAATAGGTTGTGTGTGTTTTTTCTGGATAGGGCTGTGGAAAGTAGGCACCTCAAGTGGTGCTTTGAATGGAGCCTTTGTCTGCTGCGAGGAGCGGGGAGGAACATGGAAACACCTGAGCCTGCCACCAGCCTGTCCCTGCTCGGGGCTGGGGCACGGCTCTGCAGGCTGGCCGGGTGCCCGAGCCTGGTGCAGGGGGCACGGCCGGGGAGGCTGTGGGGGCGAGGGCCGACTCTGCTGTTTTGTCTGGAAGGGCCATGGCCAGCGCCGAGGGCTTCGCCGCCGTCTTCTACAGCGAACCGGGGGTGCTGGGGCTGCTGGGCAACGTGGTCAGCGCCTTCCTGCTGTGCCTGCAGAACTTCGCCGTGGCCAGCACCGGCCTCGCGCCTCGGGCAGCAGAGCAGGTCCTGGCAGGTGGGTGCTGCTGCTCAGGGTGGTGTGGTGTGGCTGAACATCCCCTGTGCTCTTTGAGGGTCATCCCCATGGGCCAATGGGTACCACTGGTGGGACGGTGGGGAAATGTGGGCTGTGTCCATTGCGCAGGCCGGTGTGCTCCTGGGGATGGCTGCTCCTCCCTCCCCAGCCACTGGGCCAAATATTCTCTGTGCCATTCCCTGCTAGATCCAAACTGTCCTTGGGGCCTGCTCACCACACGGAGCCAAGGGGCTTAGGGGCCACACAGGGAAATTTCCCACAAAGGTGGGAAGAGGGGCGGACAAGGCCACAAGGCTGCTCACAGGAAGGCCATGGGACCCGCTGTGGGGTGTGCCCTAGAGCTTCCTGCAGCTCCACCCTTTTTGTACTTGGCTTCACATCTGACTCCTTCCTGCGTCTCTCAGGTGTCCACCTCATCCTGATTGGAGGCTTTGTCCAGCTCCTGGCCGGATTTCTCGCCTTCCGCAAGTACGACCACCTTGGAGGCGCGGCGTTCCTCACATTCTCTGCTCTGTGGAGCAGCTATGGGGCCACAAAGGTCCTGTCTGCCGCGTATCCCTCCCTGGAGAACACAACGCTCCCCTCCGGGAACGCCAGCCAGCTCCCGGCCAGCAGCACAGCCCTGCTCTCAGCCAGCCAGAGCTCCGTGGCCGGGCTGGTGGCCTACATTGCCATCTCCTTCATCCTGTCCTTCTGCTCGGCCACCGTCAACTACATCATGCCCTTCATCTTCGGGGCCATCGCGCTGGCCCTGGGCTTCGAGGCGGTCGCGCTCTTCGGGGACTGGGCCCTGGTGGTGTCCGGGGTCCTGGAGCTGGGCATCGTCCTGTGCGGGCTGTACGGGGCTGTGGCTCTGCTCCTGAAGGGCATCACCCAGCGGTACGTCCTGCCCGGCTTTGGGCACCCCCTCTTCAACGTCCTGCTGCTGGGATCAGCACAGAAAAGCTCCTCCAAGGCCCTCGGGGAAGAAAAGAAGAAGAACACCAAGTACGCGGAGCCGATGGCCCTGGGGAACATCTGCGACACCGTGTCACCCTTTATATTTGCCTTTTACTTCTTTGGGTACATGAAGACATTCTGTGTGGGGGCAGCGTGGATTTCCATCATCTCCAGCTGCCAGCTGCTCTCCAGCTTCTACAGCTACCTCAGAGGGGATGGCTACCACACCACCAAGTTTGGTGTCCACAGCCTCCTCTGGCTGGTGATGTCCTGGGAGGAGTTTGTGCTCACCACCTTCCTCGGGCTGCCTGCAGCTCAGGACAGCAGGCTGGGAATGTTTGGAGCGTGGTTCTTCCTGGCCATTGCCTGCCTGCTGTTTTTGATGTCGATCCACAAAGACACCCTGGAGATGCTGCAGAACGCCTCCTTCATCCTCCTCACCTTGGCCTTCATCCACCAGATCCCGCTGCCTGGCGCCCGGCCCTTCCTGGGGGCCGCCTGCAGCCTCTGCACCGCGCTCTCCCTGTACGCCGCCTTCGCCAGCCTCATCAACTCCATCGGGGAGAAGGCTCTGATTCCCGTGGGCGCCCAGGCCGTGCCCAGCTCGGCTCTCCAGGCCATGCTGGGGGCTGTCCAGAGCTGGCTCTCGAGGTCCAAGGACATCCCCAGCGGCACCAGCGCTGCCGTGCCGGACTCACTGTTCTACATCTGCAATGGCCTGGCTGCGGCCGCCGCCCTCCAGGGCAGCGTGGGTGCCCCGGGCAGGCAGCAGCTCTCCATCCCCTCCGTGCTCATCCCCGGAGCCCTGGGACAGCTGTTCGTGTGCCGGATCCAGGTGCAGGGCGGGAAGAGGTTCGGGTCTGTGCTGCCCTTCTGCTATGCTGCCTTCTGGGCAGCCTGGACCTGGCTGCGCCTGGCAGGTAAAGCACAGGATGGTTCCTGTTAAAGGGGTGCTCCCAGATTGCTTTGTCTGATGGAATTCCTTCCTTCAGGAGAGTCAGTGACATCAGGTTTACTGATATTGCTCACTGGAAAAAGATAATTCACCAATCACCCCAGTCTGCACTCGGTTGCCATTGCTGCAGGCACTTGGTGCTCTCAGTTCCAGGAGTCCAAGCTGTGCCTCCAACTCCAATAAAAGCCAAGATTTCCCTGCAAAAACATTGTGAGACAGGGCTGGCTCTGGGCTGTTATCTCAGAATAACAACACAGGAGATACTTTTAGGCAGTGAGAGACTCCAGGTTCTGGATTTCTCCTTCGGGAGCCTGGAGAATTCTAACCCAGCTGGTCACAGCCATTAAAGAAGCTCTCAGAAGCTGAGTCTGGATTTTAAAAGCTGTGTTTTGCTCCAGGTGGGCAGAGTGTTCACACAGCCTCCATGCCAAAAGCTCTTAAAATGAGCACCTGTGGGGACAGTTAAAGCTGTGGCTTGGGACGTGTGGCAGGAGCTGCTGAAGTGTCCAGCCAGGCCCTGAGTATTCCAAGCTGGAGGTAAAATCCAGAGCTTTTTTTGGATAACTGTCACCAGCCCCACAGTTAATACCTCAAATACTTTGCGTGGCAGAAGCAGCGGGTGTTGGTGAGGGAGGGTTTTTGGGAGGCCACCATCCAACAGCTGGAGCTGTGGCAATCCCAGCTGAGGCTCTGCCACTCTCCTGCCACTCTCCTGTCACGCTGCTCTTTGTGGTTTGCTTGTAACCAGATGTGCTGCTCCTGTTTCAGGCCACTTGCTGGACATCAGGGCGGGGCACACCGAGGGATTCACTGCTGGCTCCGTTGCCTTTTTGGTGCTCAATGCTTTTTTAATCATTTTGGGTAAGTCTCAGAACCACGTGGGATGTTTACTGAGGGGCATCTGGGGTCAGATCATGAATCCTCCTGTGACTGCTCCCTGGTGGAGATGCACCAGTGAGCGAGGCGAGGCTCTGCCTGTCGCTCTGATTAAGCAAGAACGAAGATGTTTTGCCCACAGCCAGTAACAGAAGCTGAGCTGGGCTTAGGAGAAACAGCCCCGAGGGAATGGAAGAACATTTCAAAGAAAATAAAAGGATCAAATCAGGTGAAAGTGTTCGACGCACTGGGCCACTGGCACCAAGCCACAGCCACACTCCAGCCCAGCTGGTGTAAATCAGAACCTGCTGGGCTGCCAGAGAAGTGTTTTCCATGTGAGCACAGTGTCCTGGCAGATCAAGGGTTTGGCAGGGTGTCTGTGGAACCTGAGGGCTGAACAGACCCTGGCTGTGCCTCTTTGTTCCTCCACCAACAGGGAAATCAGAGCTGGGGCTGCTCGGTTTAATCAAACAAGCCTCAGTTGATTTAGGAACTCTTCTGCTGGTTCATGGACATTTTATGGGCCGTGCTTGATGTGGGTCCCTCTTGTTTGTGTTTCTTTCCACAGCTTCCTCTTTTAATGTGGTGCTGCTCTGCCTGACCTTGGCCATGGAGCTCTTGACCGTTTGTTTTCTGCTCTTTACACTGGAGAACCTCCCTTTGCCATTTGAAAGTGAGCCTTAGGGGAACGTGGACATTAAACCTTCACCCACACGGTGCAGGGACTGGGTCCTGGGTTGGGGAGCAGTGTGGGAAAATCAGCCAGGGTGTTCCTCTTTCCCTGGAAATCTGGGGTGTGTGCAAGCATGACTGGAGAAGGAAACCTTTCCTCCTATCACCCCCAGGGCCTTGAGGTTCCAAATAAACACAGTACTGCTGGATCAGAGCACCTCTAGAGGTTCTGTCCAGCTCTGCTTCCCAGTGGATGCTTTCTGAGGTGTGGGATGAGCTGGATATGCCACAGCTGTCAATGGCTGTAGTTCTGCTGAAGCCTTGGCTTTGCTGCAAGTGACAATTGAAGTTTTAATTCCATGGAGTGCTTTAGCAAGGGGATTAGTGGGAGCTTTTCCACCAGGACTTTGTCACTGCAGAATAGAATCACAGCACCATGAAATCCAAGTGACTGAGTCCAACCATCCCCACAGCACTGACAAACCCTGTCCCCAAGTGCCACACCCACACTGTTAAATCCCTCCAGGGATGGGGATTCAATCGCCCTTCCTGCCTCTGACTCTGGGATTTTTTCCAGTTGTGGTGTTGAGCATCCTCAGTGCCATCTGCTTCTACGGAGCCGCAGCCTCTCTCACCAACTGCATGTTCGGGAAGGACCTCCTGATGATGGGACCTCCTCTGCTCACAGTAAGAGATCTTGGATGCTGGTGTAGCTTCCTTGTTCAGAGGGGATGTTCTGGGGCCTTCAGTGCGGATTCCTGTGGAATTTCTCTTCTGCTGAATCCTTCAGTGCTGTTCAGAGTCGTGGTCCCTTTGTAGGGAGCCGTGAGCTGGAAATGAGCTCTCTTCTATTAGCAATAACATTGGAGAAAGGGCAAGGATATTTACAAGACTCATACCTTGCTCCTGGGGAATCAGCCATGCCCAGTCTAAGAATTCCTCATAGACTGGAGTTTTAAAGCCATAACCTTGGGAACAGGGAACTTACAAATTTCCCAGACTGGACAACAAGAATTCCCCATCTTTTCTTAGCTTCAAACTTGTTCTGCCCTCTGATGTGTGTGCCTAGGGCAACTCTCCCTATCCAGGGTGATGGATCTGCCAGCTCCAATTCCTGCTGCAGAGAAACATTTCCATTAAATCAGTGTTTCATGGGAATTGAAAGTCCATCTTGGTCTGGATTTTGGATTCCTGAACAATTTCTTTAGGTCACTTTGGAGAGCAGCCATTTCTCCAGGGAGCTGTGCTGGGTGGGATTCATCTCCTCTAACTTAAGGCATTGGCAGTTGAAACATCCACCCTGAGCTGCTCTCTTTGACTTTAGTAATTGGAATTCCCTCCCCTGCTTTGGGAGAAGCATTCCTAGAGGTGCTGCCTTTAGGATGGCCAAGGGATCACGGCATGGTGGATCCCTGCATTCAGGTGGGTGCAATCCTGCCCTGTGTTCCATATATTTGCTTATTCACTGCCTCCTGATTCCTGGCAGGTCCAGAGCTCCAAGAAGGACGGGGCAGATCCCCTGCCCTGTGTCTGCCCCAAGTCCCACCTCACAAGTGGCCTGAGGACCATCGCGGAGCTGCTGAACACGGGGGCCGTGTGTGGGGTCCCCACAGACACCGTGTATGCCCTGGCAGCCTCCTGCAAGCACCCTCAGGCCATCGAGAAGGTCTACAGGATCAAGGTGGGAATTCAGGGATGTCTCTGCTTACCTGGCTCTGTGTCCTGTCCACGAGTTTCTGCAGAAGCAGAAAGGGGAGCCCCTGGTTTCAGGTTGTCCCAAGACTCAGGAGGTGACCATGGGCAGAGTTCATGGACAGCCACACCAGAACATCAGGGACCATTTTCTGAGTGACCCAGGGTACAGCCCCTCTGCTCCAGGCTGGAGCACTGGTAATTAGGCAGCGACATCCCTGGGGATGGACAAAGCACAACCCCAAACAGGAACAGCCACTCACAAACGGGTCCAAACCTGTGTTTGTCCTTTGTGCCTCGCGAAGTGCTGAATCAGAATCCCAGGGCTACATTCCCCCAGACTTTTGGAGCCATTCAGTGCTGGAACCAGCCCCAGAGTTTGCACCTTCAATCCAGCTTTTGCAGCCTGGCCCTGTCTGCTGTCCATGAGGCAATTTCCTGGCTAGCCTGGAGAAATAACCATAACAGACGATCTCAGCTGGCCCCGAGCGCGAGCAGCGGCACAAAGGCCGTCTCTTCTGCGCTGCCCTGGTGCCAGTGCTGACCTTCCCTGCCGATGAGAGAATACAAACAGAATGTAAATACGTGCCCAGCTCCTGAGTCATTTGGCCCCACTGAAGCTGATGTCAGTTGAGGACTGAAATGACACTGCTCTGCGAGCTTGTTTTATTTCCCCTCCATCTCCACTGCTGGTTTCACACCGAACTTATTTCACCAAGCTTCTTCCAAAGCTCTGGAGGAGTGATAATGGAGATAGTGGTTTGCAGGGGGCTGAGCTCTCCATCCCTTGTCCCATCACAAATTGGTGTGTTTGACCTTGGTTTACACCAGCAGAAGTTTGGAAAAATCAGGCCCCTGGTGTGCAACATCCCAGAAATGCTGATACTGAGTGGAGCATCACTGTTCCACTGATGGATGTGCTTAAAGAGGGGGAACTGGATGCATCCCACAAGTTTCCAAGGGCAGGCTGCTGCTCTGCCTCCTCTTTAATCTGCACGTGCAGATCTGAGCTGTGGCATCCATTACAGCTCAGCATTTGTGCAGACACAGCATCTTCCTTGCGTAGAGCTCCTGATCCTTGGGAAACACACAAACCAGCATTCCAGCAGGCTTCGAGGTTCTCCAGGCCAACTTTCCCTCTTCATCTGTCTTCCCTCTCTGTTTTTTCAGGACAGGCCTCAAGAGAAGCCCATCTGCATCTTTATTTCCAACCTGGAGCAGTTGCGAGCAGCTGCCCCGCCCATCAGCCCGCTGCTCTGGGAGTTCATGGAAAACGTTTATCCCGGCGGCATTGGCTGCATTATCCAGAAGGGAGAGTGGCTGAAGAAGCTGGGTGAGATGAGCAGCACAACCCTTCTGTCCCCCTTTCACGTTTTCAGCACTGCAGGTCTGCAATCCCAACACCCTTTGGGATGTGATGGGGAGAAATTCCGGTCACTTTCTCCAAGAAATCCCCGCTGGAGCTCCAGGATGCTTTGGTGGATGTTTAGCAGAGGGTGTTAATCAGCTGGAATGACTCATCAAGAGTGGGAGCCAGCAGGATGAGCTCTTTAACCAGAGGCAAGGGAGGCTCCTCAGCCTGGGAGGGTCCCTCTCCCAAGCCCCCCGCTGTTGACTGGGAATGAGCAAGCCAGGGTGGAGCAGTGTCCAGGAGATGAGAGGGTTCTGATGGTCATCCCTGCTCGTCACCTCTGCCTCCCCCCACACGGACACAGGCAGGCACTGTGAGCACTGGCATGATTCACCTCAACCCTGGCTCCTGGGAAATAGGGAATGAGGGAACTGGAGGAGTTGGAGCACAAATCCTGTGAGGAGCAGCTGAGGGAGATGGGAAAGGGGCTCAGCTTGAAGAAAAGGAGGCTTGGGGGGCCCTTCTGGCTCTGCACAACTCCTGATGCAGGAGGGGAGTGCCAGAGGGATCTGGCTGTTCTCCCAGGGAACAGGGACATGAGGAGAGGGCACAGCCTTAATCTGCACCAGGGGAGGTTTCGGTTGGACATTAGGGAAAAAAAATCTTCCCAGAAAGGGTGATTGGGCATTGGAAGGGGCTGCCCAGAGAGGTGTTGGAGTCCCCATCCCTGGAGGTGTCTAAGGAAAGCCTGGATGTGGCACTTGGTGCCATGGCCTGGGTGACAAGGTGGTGTTGGGTCACAGGCTGGACTCGATGATCTCAAGGGTCCTTCCCAGCTCAGTGGATTCAGTGATTCTGAGTTAACCACATTTAACAGGCAGAGGAAGGTGGTGGAGGGTGGGCAGAGGTCACAGGAAGTCAGAGTTTGGGATATAGGGAGATCCTGTGTCCGTGGAAACAGCTGTGATGTCTCCAGCTGTGAATAATTTCCTTTTTACCCAGTTGGACCCCAAACTGTGCCTCTGCTCTCAAAGATTTCTGCTCAGGAACACCCACAAAGACACATTTAGTTGGGTGCATGGAGCTGGGTCACTTCCAAAGGAAGCAGGAATCCCCCCAACAGGGGCTGTGCCAGCTGTGCCTCTGCCAACCTCCTCTGCCTGTCCTTCCAGGGGTCGGAGCAGGATACAGCAGGGTGGGAACCCAGGACAGCATCATGATCCGAGTCCCTGACCTGACAGTCCTGGTGCACCTCATCGACATGACCGGGCCCTTGGCCATCACCTCGGCCAACCCCAGCGGGGAGGTGGACAGCACCCACCACGACATGGTCATCTCGTGAGTACTGCTCGCTGGCAGTGCCACCCTGCTGCTTCAGTGCTGGCAGGCCTTGCTTTGGTGTCCTGCACCCAGGGGAGCTCAGCACGAGGTCACAGCACGGTCTGAGAAGGGCTGTTGCTATTTGTTGCCCCACAGGCGCCTTGGCCATAAGCTGGAGGGTGTTCTCTGTGATGGAGAGTCTGACGAGGTGGTGGCGTCCACTGTGGTCAACTGCACAAAGATTGATGAAAGTGAGTGTGAGACCCGCCCTGGGTGTCAGCAGTGGCGTTTTCCTGGGAGGCTTCCATGCCTTTCCCAGTATCAGTCTGGCAGCACAGCGTGCTCCAAGAGTAACAGCCCTTGAGTGCCTGGACATTTGCAAACATGTTGATGAAGGCAAACAAACAAAAGATGTCCTGGGAGGACCTCTGTGTTGACAGGGAACAAGGCAGGAGGACAAACACAGTTGTGCAAGGAAAATCTGCCTTGTCAGGGTGGAAATGCTCTGAGTGGGAGGGTGGGTGCTGCTGGAAGAGGGCTGGGTGCTGCTGCAAGGAGGCTGGGTGCTGCTGCAAGGAGGGCTGGGTGCTGCCTTGGCCCAGCACGAACAGGGTGGTACAGGAGCTTGCCCACAGTGATGCAGCAGCACACGCTGAGGTGTCCTGGGTGGCTCTGGGCTGACATTTGAGAGGGATTCATTAGTGGAAAACCAAACCCTTGAACAAAGTGTGAGGTCAGTGTTCATCGGTGGTTTCACTTTCTGGTCCTTCCACACAAGTTTATTTTGAGTGGCTTTGCTGGTGCGAGATGTTCCTTCACGTTCCTTTCTGTGCCACTTTGGGGATTGTCCTGACTTGCTCATTCTCCCTCTGGGAAGGTGGCATCACCATCGTGCGGGAAGGCTGCATCCCAGCTGGGAAAGTGATGCAGATCTTTGAAAGAGTGAAGAACAGAGTGGTCTGAATGGAAGGAACCTTCCCTGAGCAAAGGAACAGAGTCTGCTCTCCCTAAAAACAAGAGGTGTCCCATGTTTGGCTGGAGCACATGGCCTTGGGAGAGCCATTCCTTCTCTGATCTGATCTTACCTCCTTGGGAACGACAGCACTTCCCCAGCTGGGGCCTCTCCTGGGACCTTCTGCAGTGATTTGTTGTTTATCCCCAGTAAGTGCCTGCAATCTCCAGGAGAGCTGCCCAGGAGCTGATGATTTACTGCAGGAACTCCCAGAGCTCCTGTGTTTCTGCAGTGCATTGGGCTGTGAACACAATGTTTGTGCATCCTCCTCCACAACACTCACATCTGTGTATTTTAAAATCCTAAACCCCACTAAATAAATCCTCTTTTTGGAACACAAGGAGAAGGATTTGTGTTTCGTTTGATCTCCACTGAGCTCCTCATCCTCCCAAACTGGCAAAGCTCCATGACTAAACACCAGAGGAAGGAGTGAATAAAGTGAGGTGCAATTCTGACAGAGGGCTTGCAGCAAGTAACTCACCCTGTTCCTTCCCTGCCATCTTCCTGGCCACTCCCAGCTCATCCCAGGGCACTCAGCTCCTGGGAAATGCAGAGGAACATCCATGAACATCTGTGGCCAAGCTGGGGGCTGCCGAGGGCTCAGAGTCATGGGCTGGCTTGGGTTGGAAGGGATCCTCAGGATCACCTTGTGCCAACACCTTGCTCCTGGGCTGGGTGCTGCTGCCCCAGAGCTGTCCCCACACAAGTCCCCAGGGCTGTCCCCACCCCTGTCCCTGTGTTAGGCGCTGTGGAGGGGCAGACGTTTCTGCCAAGAGCAGAGAACTGAACCTCCCTCTCTCCCAAAGCAAACAAGCCCCAGGGGGAGCCAGGGATGAGGGAAACCAATCACTAAAGACAAACCTCAACAAAGGAAACAATGAGTTAGACCTGAAGGCTTCAAAACACTGCGAGGTGCGTGACAGATTGGAGATTTTCTGTAATGTTTTTCCCCATCCTGGAGGCACTGTCCAAGTGGGAGGCTTTGCCAGTTCCCTGTCGTTTCCTCTCCTCCCTCCTGCTCTGGGCAGGGAGGTCATTCCCCTGGCACAGCCACAGTCCCACCTCCCACTGCCCAGGGGACAAGACCCTTCCCTTCTCTTGCTCCTTATCATTGTTTTGAAGCATCTTGCTCATGGAATTCTCCCTCAGGCCACATCCCACCTGCTCACCCGATGCTGCTGTGGGAGCTGGGCAGGAAAATCTGGGAGCCCTGGGGCTGGATTCCACCCAGGCCTCGTTTCTGACATGTCAACACCAGCTCCAGCCCGAGGGTGCTGGCTTGCTTTGGCGCTGCCCTTGTTGTCCAGCTGGTGCTGCCATCCCGTTTGCACTCAGAAGTCGCCATAAATAGCAGCTCTCCCTCCTTCTCCAGGTCACGGATGTTGTTTCATCCCAGCAGCTCCCCAAACTCCCGGTCAGAGATCCTTGGCAGCCGTTCCTGGGATGGAACACAGGCTCCCCTTCACCCCGCAGCCTCCTGACCCTGCAAACCCACCCGGGCCCAGCTGGGCATTCCCAGCTCCTGTGGTTTCCCAGCCCGTGCCAGCATCTGGAAGTGGAAGTTCGTCAGGCTCTCCTCCCTGCACATGCCTTAGGACAGCTCAACAACCTGGGCTGGTGGAAGGGGATGAGCTTCCAGGTCCCTTCCAAGCCAAACCATTCCACGGTTGTGTGATAAACACTTATTCAATAAATGGATGTAAGTGCCAGCTGAGGTTCATCACCACCCAGCAGAGGCTTAACTTTAAGGCATGTGGTGAAGTCCCACAACACGGGACTCCTCTCATGTTTAAACACCTTAATGCTTGACAAACGACTTGAACTTCCTGAGCAAGTGAGGTTTGTTAATATTGGCTATAAACTGCTGGAACAGCAGAAAAACCCCGAGAAAATAGAAGAGGAGAAGGTCCCTTCTTGACTTCTGATCTGGGACTGCGTTAGACCATCTCCATGTTGGTGCCATGGGAGGTGCCAGCTCCAGGGAAGGGTGTGGAGCTCCCCAAGTGCCCCTTCACTGCTCACACCAAACAGCCAGGATCTCGTAAATCCAGGCAAGGATGGAAACGTTACCTCTGGTGCTCTGCAGCAGGTAAAGGGAGCCCGAGATGTGTCAGCCCTTGAGGAAAGCATTGGATGGAAAATCGGGGGGAGAATAGAAACAGATTCCAGAATTTATAAGTGGGGCAAGATAAGAAAATTACAGGGGTTTACCACTTCATTTCATGGAGAACTGGAATTAGTATTTCCTTATAAAATGTATGTCAAGAGTTCCTTCCCAGCAGAGCACAAGGAAATCAATAAACTGTCTGTACTTATGGGCGACTGAGCCAGGGGTGTAAAATTTTATGCAGTAATGGAGTTTTTATCATTTACTGAATAAGGAAACAAACAAATTATGTTAGAGGAAAAAAACCCCAACCAAACAGTCACCCTAGTGTGGGCTTCTCACTTTGGCACTTGCATCTCATGAGTGTTCTGGTGACTCAGGAGTAATTATGGGTCAGAGGTGTTTGCTCTGCACCTGTTTTCCACCATCGGGCGATAAAGAAGAAAAACAGGGGATTTTTAATTAACATAATAAATGGCACAATCAGTTTGTGCCAGGAACAAGTTCTCACCTCTTTTTGCTGCAAAGAAGGAAATAAATTTGATTTTTCAGTGGTGCTGCTAAATAAAGAGGAGTATTTCCTTGAAAAAAACAACATGTTTGGGGGAATCAGATAACTCTAAAATGGTTTGGGTCAGGAGGGGCCAAACCCAGCCAATAACCCTTTTCCCAATCTCTGCCATGGGATACCTTCCACTGGACCAGGTCATTTGTGCCTTGCACACACAGCTGGGAATTTCTGACCAGCATCATGGAAGTTGTGGAGCAAAGATTTGCTGGGTTTGCTGATAAATCTCAGACAAATGGCAAAGAATTGATGTTATTGTGAAATGTAATTCACAGCATTTTAACAAAAAGACTTTTTCATTGTAGTGATATACTGGAGATTCTCCATCTCTGGAAGTGCCCAGGCTGGATGGGACTTGGAGCAGCCTGGGAGAGTGGAAGGTGTCCCTGCCCATGGCAGGACATGATTTTTAAATTCCCAAATATTTCAACCCAAATAATTCTGGTGTTCTTTGATTAGGTTGCTGGTTCTGCCACTTTAGCCAAATACATGATGGAATTGGTTATTGGGCTCTGAGCAGTTCCCAGGACAAACTAGGCTGGGAAATGGCTTAGACCTCATCCCCCACAGGGGTGAGCAGCACCGTGCTGGGGCTCTGACACATAAACCCAGCACCAGAACATTTGGGCCTGGAGCAAGGTCCCCATCGTCATATTCCCACAATTCTTCCAAAGTAAATTCCCCAGGTCTCCACAGCCTCTGCCTGTGTTTCTGCAAGTTTAGAGGGAAACAAACACACCTACCTTAGATCAACAACGGGAGCCCTCAGTTCCTTTACTCAGGCTCCCTAAACACAAGGGCCTTTCATCAGAGCTATTGCTGATTTTAACACCTCTTGTTGTGTTTTCCATTCTGCTGCACACTGGAGAAGGCTCATTCCCAACTGGGAAGGCTCCATTCCCAATGGAAACAGCAATGTCAACCAGAGTCGGTGTAAAGGATGCAAATTTTGTCATATTTGTCCCTAAATTTCTCTTGTGGAGGGTTTCAATAATTTCCAACCCCCTTCTCACGTTGGTTTTTGCTCCAAAGTGAGCTGAGCTCCAGTAAAATAATTTTCAGGGATGGGGATCAGGTTTGGCAGAGAGGCACAGCCCCTTGTGTGTGCAGGGAGAGGGAAGGAGAGGCAGGGAAGGGAGAGGAGGCTTTAGGTAGCAGGACATTATTTTATTAATTCTTGTACTAAAATAAACGCTGGTGCAAAGTGCTGGTACAAAACTGAGCGTTCACACAGTCAGGGAGTTAAATTGCACCCATGCCAGGGGTGCTGCAGGACATTTCATCTGTGCTCCAGGAGCTTGTGAAGGGAATATTGAGGAGTGACCATGGCCAGGCCTGTTCTGGGACCGAGGGACCAACGTCTGGGGGGTGGCAGCACGTTTGGGCACCACCAGGGCTCCCATGCCTCGGAAGGGGTCCTTCCTCAGGAAAGCAGGGTTTGGTCAGCTCAGCTTCCCAGAAAACTGGATTTCCATCTCTGTCTCAGCACGGAGAACCAAGTCATCCTCATGCCTGGACTCTCTTAGGGCAGCTTTCAAAAAACTCATGGTTTAGTCTGAAAACAAGGAAGTCCCTCCTGGACCAGGAGTTGGTGACGCCCTTCCCGGAGCTGCCCCACATCAAGGCTGTTGCTGTCTGGTTTCGGTTCTGCCCTGCCCATACCTGTCTCCTTCCTTCTTCTTGGGCTTTTTTCACTGATTGATCAAAGAATTCTATTTGTCTGATAACTTTATGAGGCAAGAAAATGCATCTTCCTGGTGGCAATTAGGTCACAGCTCTGCAAATTTGCATTTTATCAATTTAAACATAATTTCATGCAGAGTTGGAGAAAAAGAAATCTGTGAAGGCACGTACACAACTAACTCCTATCCTTCCCCCGGGGATCTGGTGAGACTCACTACCTCAGTGGACAGGAGGAATTGTTCTGGGCAAAGCACATCCAGAAAGTTCAAAAATCTCCAGAATCTGTAGCACCACAGACAAGGCCACCTCAAAGGACCCACCTACTGCTGTGCAAAACCCATTTCAGTAATCCCAAAACTCCAGACTGGTTTGGGTTGGGAGGGACCTTAAAGCCCATCTCATTGAGTTTCCAGGGCAGGGACAGCTCAGTTATGAACCATAACTGGGCCAGGCTGCTCAGTTATGAACCCCCCAGAGCTGCTGTATCATGTTAAAGTTTAGCAATGAAGAGCCCTGGACAAGGCCTCCACCTTCCCTTCACTCACACCTCAGGTCTTTGAGCGAGACCTTGGAAGTGAGCTGGAGAACAGGATCACTGTTAAATGTCTGTGCAAAGCCCAGCTCAGCTGCTCCTGTGGCCAAGGAGCCTGTACCCCCCATCCCAGCAGCCATGGACTCACTGGGGTTGGTGAGATCATCAGTCCAACCATCTGGACTTGGTTTCTTTATTCACTTCCAAAACAGCAGTGAGCCTCCATGTCTGTTCCTTCCTGAACCCTTCCTTATTCCTCACTTCTTTTGTCATTTCTAATTCCCACAAGAGAATCTGTGCTTCCAATTAGGATTCGGTTGGTTTTGCAAGGGAAGGAGGGCCTGGAGCAGTTGTAGGGTTGGGAAGGAGGGGGAGAGGGGTCTGTGGGACCCCTTGGGTCATGTAGGATCTGATAACCCAGTGTGGGACAACAGGGACCTTGGGAAGGCTGCAGGCACAGGATGCCAGAGGTGGTTTGGGGACTTTTTGGAATTTTGAGGAGATAAGGTGAGGGTGGTTGGGGT
This sequence comes from Passer montanus, assembly GCF_014805655.1. NCBI lineage: Eukaryota > Metazoa > Chordata > Aves > Passeriformes > Passeridae > Passer > Passer montanus. The sequence continues at coordinate 2,664,904 of NW_024372813.1, forward strand.
AGGGTCAGTGCTGCTGACACCCACCCGCCCTCCGAGTTCCAAAGAACTCCTGAAAGGAAACCAGGACATATCCTGGTCCTTTGGGAGTTTTCACTGAGCCATGCTGGGTCACTGTGTCATGCTGGAATCCACAGCAGTGGGAATGATCACCTGAATCCATGTTAATTCAGCAGATGAGGGAGAGATTGTGTGGTGTAAACCAGCAGAGATACACAGGAGACCAAAGGAGGAAGAGATTATAGCACTTCAGGAATTCGTGCTGTGTCAGGGAAAGAACCTGGTGCTGGGTATTTACTGAAACTCTTCACAAAAGGAACAAAAACACCTCACAAAAGGCCCATGTCACTTCCTGCTGGGTGGGTCACATGAACAATGGGGTATGGGAATGGAGGTGCTCACATGGGGAATCCCCCATGACAAGTGATCACCTAAGTGAACAAGGAATGCCAGTTAGGTCTCTGAATTTGGGGTGGCACCATGAGAACTGCACAGAGCCAAGGCAGAGAGATGGTCAAAGAATCTTCTTCTGCATCAGGATATGAGAACATGAGGCTCCTCAGGGGTGCCTGGGCTTTGAAGGGACCTCAGTGACTGTTCCACAGCTGCTGGGACAGATGAACCTTTCTCGGGACAACTGTCCCAACCCTGACATCCATCTCGTGGCCAGAGCAGAAGAATTTGCTGAAGTTCCTGGGTTTTGCTATCTAGAGCAAGATAATAACATGAGTGAGATCTCTGCGTGTTTTCCAGGAAGGAATGAAAAGTTCTCACAAGGACTGCCAATGCTGACCCTTTAACACGAGATTTTCACTCAAGGTATTTATTGCAGCTGATGAACTGGATGTTCAGGGCAGACCTCCCCATCCAGCCCCACACGACCTCCTGCCCTGACTGCTCTGTTATTCCCTGGGATTTGCTGGCACTGGGATCATCAGTCCAACCATCTGGACTTGGTTTCCTTATTCACTACCAAAACATCAGTGAGCTTCCATGTCTGCTCTTTCCTTATCCTTTCCTTATTCCTCATTTCTTTTGCCATTTCTAATTCCCACAAGAGAATCTGTGCTTCCAATTAGGATTCGGTTGGTTTTGCAAGGGAAGGAGGGCCTGGAGCAATTGTTGGGTTGGGAAGGAGGGGGAGAGGGGTAGCATTCATGGGAATGGAGCAGGGGAATCCAGTGATCCCATAAACCCACCGGGGTCTGCCCGAGGATGCAGCTCCCACAGACCCTTTCCTCTCTCAGCCCCAGCTGGCAGAAAGAGGGGATGGAAATCTTCAAATCAGAGCAGAAGCAGAAAGGAAGAACATGGTGGAGCCACAACTGGATTTAATTAATCCCATTAATTGTTGTTAAGTCTCAAAAACTTGATTTCCAGAAAGCTGTTTTTTCCCCCAAGATTTTGTACATAATCCATCCTTTCCCCAGGGAGATAAATTCTCTGCTGCTGTTCCACAGCAGGCAGCTCCAGGAGCACCAAGAGTCACAATGAGGGAGGTGCACAGCAAAGGACAAAGTGCCCAGTGCCAGGTTGGACACTGGGGCTTGGAGCAACTTGGGATAGTGGAAGATGTCCCTGCCGTGGCAAGGGGTGGAATGAGATGAGCTTTGAGGTCCTCTCCAACCCCAGACAGTCTGGGGGATTCTGGGATTTGACAGCTATTTTTTGCTTTGGTTCAGGGCCCCGTTGCTGTCAGCCAGCCATCTCTAAATCCAGCGTTCCCTCTGGCAGGAATGTGGGGACTCCAGGATGGGCCCAGACCAGGCTGCTTAGCTGGGCACCACAGCTCAGCCCCTCTCAGCTGTCAAATCCCAGTGGAGCAGCTGAAAACCTGGCCCAGGATTTTGAACGATGGTGTTTCTCTGCTGTTGATAGAGCTGATTATCTGGTGATTTTGCAGGAATAACCCCGGGCTGCTGCCGGGAAAGGGAGGAGCAGCAGGAAGAATGGAACAGGTGAGTGTGACAAGAACCCACTGCAGGCCGTGTTTGCAGAAGCTGTGCCCTCAACCCTGCCAAGATCACTGGGCTTGGCTTTGACTGAAGACGACCCAATCAAGATTTTCCTCCACCCCATACTCCATCCCAAGGCCCAGGCAGACTTTGACTCTTCAGGAGAAGGAACCCAAGAGGAGAGTCATAAAACCATAGAACCGACGAGGCTGGAGAAGATCTCCGAGATCGTTGGTTCGGATGTTCCCATCCCCCCGAGCTCCCAGTTCCTGCAAGTTACAAGTGGCCAAGGGAGATTCCTGCCCATGTCCCAAGGCTCCTGCTGGGCTGGTGTGGCCCCAGCCGTGGTTGGGAAGCCGCCCTTCCCCTCGGAAGCGCTCTGCCCACCCCACCGGCACGTCCCGGGCCATGGCACTGAGTCAGTTCCTGTCCCCATGGCACTGCTCTATTCTCGAAGGGTGAGCTGGCTTTTTCCTGCCACTGGAAAATACACTTCTTTTACATCCTTATTTAATCTTTTTTCCATTGACACGGATGTCTAGACTCCACAAAGGGCAGAAGGTAGGTGGGACAGCCCTTCTTCCCGGGCTGTTTCCAACCCCAGTGGGATTGCAGAGTTGGCTGGGTCACAAAGAGCCCCATTCATGAGGTTGTTTTGTCTCCCAGGGTGACCTTTCAGGCCTAAAGATCTCCAAGACATTGACAATGCAACCAAAATTGGTTTCAGAGTCTCTTCTGGTTTTCCTCCTCCTGTGGTGGAGGTCTCAGCACCTCACACCCCCTTCTGTCCCTCTTATCCAGAACATGGGAGCGATTCCTTCCCCTTGAGCAGGACAGAAGGGCTCAGTGAGGCTCTCCCTCCAGGAGCCTGGACAAACTTCTTTGACCATAACCTCCAGTTTTAGTGATGAAAACACTCTTGTTGATAGCCCAAAACAGATCTGATCTGTGATTTTTCAGCACATGTACTTCAATATTCAAATGTTTGTCTCAGCCCTTTCTGACTGGATTTGCCACTTAAAACAGCAACTTTTTCCCTCTCTCCACTTCTCTTCAAAAATGTTTTGCTTCCACTTAAATGCTGAGAAACTGTGGAAATAGTAGAAATAATTTTTTTGCCTTGATTTAAGTGAAAGATTCCATTTAAATCCCCTTTTCCCTGAGCTGTTCCTTTCTGGTTTGCTGGTACACAGGAGAGCTGTGGGTGGGGTAAAATCACGCCTGAAATGAAACCTCTCCCTGTCTCACTTCAACAAAGTGAGAAATGCTTCCCCCAGTGTCCCAAAACTGAAACCAACATTTCCTGTGAATAAAAACAAAAAAAATATGGAGACAAAGATGAAAAATGGATCCAGATGAAGCATCAAGTGAGGAACACATTTTCTTCAGCCACTTTTAGTTTGTGCTACACTAAAATAGCATTATTTGCAGCACAGGGCAGCAGCACCCCGGTATATTTAAGCCAGGGCAGTTTTCCCTCACCAAAAGGTTTTGTGATGTCTCAGCACCTCTCCAAATTCACATTTCTCACCACATTCCCTCAGATTTTTGGTGTTTTTCTAGTGATTAAGGGGTGAAATTCAGCCTTGGCATTTTTGAGCTGGTACCAGGAGCTGCTGTGAGGAGTTATCTTCTCGCAGCAGCACCCCGGTATATTTAAGCCAGGGCACTTTTCCCTCACCAAAAGGTTTTGTGATGTCTCAGCACATCTCCAAATTTGCACTTCTTACCACATTCCCTCAGATTTTGGTGTTTTTCTAGTGATTAAGGGGTGAAATTCAGCCTTGGCATTTTTGAGCTGGTACCAGGAGCTGCTGTGAGGAGTTATCTTCTCCCTCCTGCCTCTTCCCCACCATGGAAGTGTCACAATTTCATTTCCTCCTGAGATCCTGCATGGTGAGGAACACCAACATCCAGAACCCATTGCCCCACAAGGTTTTGTCACAACTGCACAGCCCCGTGTGAGATCTGTTTATTGAAAATATTTTATTGCTTCCTAAAAACCAGTTTTAATAAACTCCAAGGTGATACAGGAAGTAGATCAGCAAAATTATTGAACACACTTAATTCTCTGGAATTTTCTCTGCAGGAAGAGAGCCAGCTCTGTGAGGACAAGTTGAGGAGACCCCATTTTGGCAGAGTTCATGGAGGTTGAGCTCCTCCAACTGCACCATTTTTATCCTCAAATTCCAGCACAGCTTCAGGTGAAATCAATGATCAATGGATTGGTTTCAGCTGGAGTTTGATCAGCACCTTGCACCTGAGTCAGGTAAGAAAAAGACCAGCAGTTTTTAGAGATGAAACAAGCCATAACTGCAGTGTTTGCCAAGGAAAACTCCTCACGAAGGTTTGAGACTCCTTCCCAACTCCTCCTGCTCAGCAGCCACCACTCCACACTGCCTGTCCTTCCTAAAGGTCCACATCCTCCCACTGCTGCACTCCAGGAGCCATCCCACCACGTCCCAGTGATGCCAGTAAGGTCATGGGTCAGTAGGTTTCCAACTCCTTCCCTGTATTTCAGGAGCTTGCAGACAAGCTGGGCCCCTGGAGAAGACTGCCTGGAGTGGCTGGAATTCCTTCCTCTGTTCCTATGTAATTTGCACTCTGGAGGAAACATGCCATGAGATGGGAAGGGTTGGGTTGTAAAGCAAGAGACCAGCTCCTGGCATCCTCAAACACATGGAGATTGCCCTCCTGAAATTCCTAACATGGGAAGGGAGGGTCTTTGCTAAAGCTCCAGCACCTTTAAGGATATAATATTGGAGTCTTCAGTTGGGAATTCCACCCTGACACTGAGTGTGGAATACAGAAATGGCACCTCAGGTCACAGCACTTTTTTGGAGTGTTGAGTTCTCCCAACAGAGGCAAGACCTCCCAAGAGGGATCAAACACGGGCGAGCTCCCTTCTGGAGAGAGCACGGCAGGAGACACCCCCAGCTCCCAGCCCAGACACTGCCAAGTCCATTGGATCCACCAGCAAAGCACCTGGACACATCTCCCCTCCTCCTTCCCCATGTGGTGTGGCACTTGGGGACATGGGTCAGCGGTGGCATTGGCAGAGCTGGGGGGTTGGCTGGACTCAAGGATTGGAGAGGTCTTTTCCCACCTAAAGGATTCTGTGTGATTCAAGTTTCATGCAGTGTTTTTCCCCCACCAGGTAATTCTGCACTGCTTCGCCTCACTCCATGCCCCAAACCCAAGGAATTCCCTCCCGGTGTCAGGGATAAAGCTCCGTAACTCCGGGGCCAGCCTATCACCAAAGGAAAGCCTCCTTTGGCCGTGACTGATCTCCAGGGAAAGCTGGCAGTGTCCCCAGGGGAAGATGTTCCTGCTGGGTGCCGTGGTTTGCCAGGCAGCGCCGCACGGGGATATTTGAGCAGTGTCCATAGGAAGACAAATGAGGCACCCCTGCAGCTGGGAAGCCTCTCCCATTCCCCAGTTTGGCTGAAATGGCGTTTCCCAGGAGCCGGTGTCCCGGAGAGCACGGAGCTGGGCAGTCAGAAGCGGGTGTGATGCTCGGGATCGGGATCCGGCCCCGGCTCCACCAAGGCAGCTCTGCCCACCCCGTTGGGCACAGCATGGCCACGACTCTGGAGCTCTTCCCAGCCTTTTGTGGGGCAAGGGCCACTGCTAGGGACCATCAGGTGTTTCTTCTGCACCTGCTCCAGGATCTGCAGCACCTGGAATGAATAGACACAGGTGGGAGTAGGTTAGGAGGTTAGGGAGAGCACTGATTTCTTCTCCAGCTGTTGAAATAATTAAACAATCATGAAATAATAGGTTGGAAGTGACCCTTAAAGGTCCCGCTGGTCAGAGACACCTTCCACAAGATCTTATCTTTCAAGTGTCTGGCTCAGTTTTGGGATGACACAAATAATTTCCGTGCTCAGAGGTCTCTGGGATGGGTGAATGTGGAGAGTCTGCCCCAGAGAGGTCCATGACCTTGGATCTCAGAGCCCTTTCCATGGATGAATCAGCCCCACCTTGCCCATTCCCCAGCTCCACAGAGGTGCTCCAGTGCTCCAGAGCAGGATCAGGACAGAAGCATGGAGCTCTGCTCTTGTCCCTCACACCAGCCTGGGATAACTCTTCGTGCTATCACAGACTTCTTGGTCTCCTTACTGAATTAGGAAGCCCCAGGTTGAAACTCATTCAATGGAGAAAGGGAATGGAAATTAAATCCAGCTGAATTTCACCTGAGACTTGGGGATGATGCCGACGCGGAAGAATCCAATGCTCCCACTGTCGATCTTGGTGCAGTCCACCACGGTGGAGGCAATGTTCTCTGGAGAAGGCCCACCACAAAGAACTGCATCCACCTAAAACCAGCAGATTTTCTCACCAAATTCCCCTTGGAAAGGGGGAGTTTTCCCCCCTGACAGTAAATAATTCTCATCAAAGACAGTGCTGCTCCTTCTTGCCCCGCTGCAGTGACACCAGTGCTAGATTTGGAGTGAATGAACCTCAAAGCAAGGACAGGGAGGGCTCTGCATGGTGCAGGTCAGCAGCACAGCACAGCACAGCTTTACAGCAGCTGAGGAGCTCTGGAGAAGTCCCAAATGTGTTTTGATTTTTGAGGAGTTAGAGGTATGAGATTTGCACCACCTCTTGTTTAAAGCTGCCACAATGACACAAAACGTAAAACCCCCAGAATTCAGCAGTGAAATCTTAGAATCATGGAATCATCCAGAGCTGGAAGGATCCATAGGCACCATCAATCCAGCCCCCGGCCCTGCACGGGACACCCAAACAATTCCACCCTTCCAGACTCTCCTGGAGCTCTGGCAGCCTCGGGTCTGTGCCCACTCGCTAAGGAGCCCAGGCAGTGCCCAGCACTCTTTGAGGGAAGAACCTCTCCTGATCTCCCACCTAAACCAATGAAAGGCCATGACCATAGCACTTCCATGAAAGTCCTGACAGCCAGGAATATCTTGGAGCTTGGCACCAGTTTTAGACCAGCCTCAGCCTTAGATGGGAATCCTTGAGTTCCCACAGCCCAGTGCCAGCTGGAGCCCTGGCACACCAGGCTCTAGGATTTGCTTGTTTGTAAGCAAGAATTAATTTTTTATTGCTCCCATCATCCTGTGTTAGAATATGAACCCATTCACTTTGCCAAGCCATAACTACACTGTGTAAAGCAGAAGAGTTTTGGTTTCACACCAAAATCTTCTTTCTCTTTGACATCAGCATGAGGCACATCCATGAGATTTTTTTAAATTAGAGGGTTTCCCAGATTCCTGATACCATCTATTGATTTGTCTTCTGGAAACAAAGAGGTTGCACCTTCCCATCCCCACGTGTCTTGGTTACCTTATCTCCCAGCTTGGCATATACTTGGTTGTGGTGGGTTGTGTCAGCCTCTCCTGTTGGGTTGGCTGATGTGACCACAATGGGGCCAACCTGGTGACAGAAAAGTGGGAGTCAAAGCTCTGAGTAGGACTTTTGGGATAAAACAGGTAACTTGAGCTCTGAACTTCATCTGTGGCTCTGAAGAGAGCTCAGTGTGGCTCACCCACACTGGCACCTTTTTTGCAGGCAACCACAGCCCCACCAAACTGCATTTGAGTGACCAGTGCTGACAAATTTGGGTTTAGTTATGATGGCAATGAAATGACATCTTGCTTTCCAGCAATAGCACTTGCCTAGACCTAGAACTCTCAGGGTACCACAGCTCCTGTGGCCACTTTCTGCACCTTCTGAAGTTATTCCAGCCTCAGAGAAGTCCCTGCTTCCAACAGCGTTCTACGTTGGAAATGAAACTGTTAAGGGCACTCTCCTGATTTCCTGACGTGGTGGTACCTCCTTTTCCCCTCTTTGCTGCCATGAAGTCCCCCCCTGCAGGCCCCAGCCCTTCTCAGAGAAGGGGTCAGGTCGCCGGGGCGGAGGTGCCCAGACTCACCAGGTCGATGAGGTGTGTGGTGACAGAGCAGTCGGGAATGCGGATGGCCACGCTCTGAGGGGTCCCGACGTACTTGGCAGAGTCCTTCATTCCCAGGAAATCCACCCATTCACCTGCACCAAGCAGAGCCACTGAGAGGTTTACACAATGATTGTAACAGGAATATCCCTACGGAACATGTGGCGTTGCAGGGGTTCACAGTTTTGGGAATTCCAAAGCTTTCCAGAGAGCTTGGAATTAACAGCATTTCCTCACCTCTGGGAATAACCAAGCTAATGGGAGATGGCCAGGCAGCCTCCATGAAGTCCCAGAGAAGGGGAGTAAACAAATGTTTGGCAGGCTCCAGTTGCTTTAGGCTGGAAATCCAGAGGGACATGGGGCGATCCTGAGCCTGGCGCTTGGACCTGGAACGAGGGAAGAAAAGGTGAGGCTGAAAGCAAGAAGAGGATTTAAATCCAAGGAAAGGAAATTATTGGAGAGGTCTAGAGCTAAGAGATGGTGTGCAGGCTTTGCCCCAGGTCACCAGTCTGGCGACCCAGTCAGGTCTCCCAGTCTGGAGAAGAAGTAGGACTGTTCAACAAATGACTGGATGGGAAGGAACTTTAATGACTACTCCCAATCAGGAATGTCTATTTCCAAATCAAAGCTTTAACTTCTTGTGTAATGATGGGTAAAGTCCCAACAGCCCAAGTCCTGAGGAAACCCCACCAATATGAGGGGCTCCAGCTTACAGCAAGTCTGTTGTCACCAGAGGAGTTTTGTTGTGGCAACACGTACCTCCAAGTAAGAACAATAACCCCCTGCCCCACTTGCCACTGGTCTGGGTTTCTTGTGGTGTCCAAGTTAGCCAGCTCCATCAGCCTTCAGTGTCCCAGAACACAACCACAGCTCAATTCCCTCCTTTCCTCACCTGGATCTTCTCCCCCCAATGTTGTTCCCACCGAGGCTGAGCTGCCTTGCTCTCAGCAGGAGCTGTAGCCAGCACTCAGCAGCAGCTCTGAGTTCCAGAAGGTTCCTGAGCCCAGCCCAGGAGCCAGGACTCACCGGTGAGCTTTCTCCACGGCGTCAGGCCGGCTGCAGGCGGCCACCAGCACGTACACGGTGTCCGTGGGGATGCCACAGGTGCCACCGTTCCTCAGGATATCTGTGGGCACAGGAGCAGGGCACGAGCCCTTGAGTGACAGGGGAGGGGTGTAATTCCCATGGCATTCCCACACAATGTGGTGCTCTCCTCTCCTTGTCCCACTCTGGCAGTGCATTTTCCCAGCATTCCTCCAAGGGGGTACCTGGCATTTAGGGGGTTCTGGGCTGGAGTGGAGAGGGCAAGGACCAAGCATTGGCTCTGCTCTCTCTCTGCAAAGCTTTGAGTGGTATTGGAGGATTCCTGGGTCTCAGAGCAGACGAGGACACAGGGAAATGATGCAGGAGACATAGCAGGGAATTCGCTGCTCTACTCAGCTCATTACTTCTGCAACTTGGCCCACTTTACCAAAACATCACCATATCATCCAAGTTTCCACATCAAGGCCAGGTTGGATGGGGCTTGGAGCAACCTGGTCTAGTGGAAGGTGTCCCTGCCCATGGAACAAGATGGGCTCTAAGGTCCTTTCCCACTCAAACCATGCTGTGATTCTCTGATTGGGATAATGTCCTTTTAAGAGTGTTCTGCTACAAATCCTCCCAGAATTTCCCCTCCATCTCCACATCCTGCCCTCTGTTTTCTCCTTACCTGCAATTCTCTTGACTGAGGAAGCTTTCCTGGCAGGCAGGTGGAGGCACTTGGTCGTTCCTGCCCCGACACCACTGAGCCGCACCATGGGCCTCCCCGTGGGCAAGCAGCAGCCCTCAAAGGTGCTGCTGGCCAGGGCAGCCAGGAAGCAGTAAAAGCTGACCAGCCCAAAGATGAGGGTGGCAGCGATGTCATATCCAGTGGGAAGAGCATGGATGGCATCCAGCAGGAAGCTGACAGCGACGAGCATGAACGTGAGGGAGTAGAAGAACCAGGCCATGTTTAAGAAGAGTGAGCAGAAGACAATGAAGGTGTTGAAGAGCATGAAGGAAATGATGCCCACGGCTGTGTGGAAGCTTCTGGCAGTGCCACAGAGGCCGCCGTACCTTGTCAGGCCCCAGATGATCCACATGACAGAGTAGAGGATGAAGGCACTGCTCTCCAGGGTTTTACCCCGGGCAAAGGCCACTGAGCCACCAAGGAGCTTCAGGATCCCACCAGCTACCACCACCCATGGAATGACAATGGTGGCAAGAGGAGCCTGGGGGTCTCCTGTGGCTGTTAGAGCAAAAGAAGCCAGGACACTGCAGGCATAGGTAAGGACTTCTGCATCAGCATACTTGGAATAGCCCAGGTAGGGAGCGTGAAGGTCTGGCCCCTCCCGGAGCTTCAGGACACTGCTGCGAGCAAGGAGGGCCTTCACAGCACCCTTCCCTGTTGGGATCTTGGTCCTGGCCCTCACATTGTACAGGTGAATCAGAGCCACCAAGGCCGAGGCCACAAAAATAGCCACGGCCACGCCTTGGGGGCCACCTGCAAAAAAACCCCTGGGACTGCAAGCCAAGGCAATGCAGTAGGTGACAAAAACCAGCAAGTACAGGCCATCCACAGGGCTCTGAAGGGAGAGGAAAAGAGCCAAGACAGCAAAAAGAATGGAGAAAACCACCAGGAATGGGGTTGGGAGAGACGGCTCCTCTGGCTGCCAGGTGGGGTACAGGAGGCAGTAACCTGCAGCGAATTTGAGGATGGAAGTGAAGCCAAAGGCTGTGGCCATGAGAACGTCCATGGCACGGTAGGACAGCACACAGATGCCAATCTGGTAGGTGCCAGCTGCCCACAGCCAGGGCACGTGGCCCAGGAAGAGTCTGTGGGTGACCCCCAGGAGCCTGCAGCAGAAGACACTGGCTGACAGCATGTTCAGGAGCAGCCCGGGGGCTGCAAAGGGGTTGGTGCTGCCCCGGCCCTGCTCCTGCGCCTTTTTCTCAGCGAGATCCGTGCCAGGGAGGGCAAGGTTCCCTTTGCTCAGGAGGCAGAGGATCCTCCCCAGAGCAAAGTAGCCCCCGACCAAGCAGACACTGAGGTGGCTGCAAGCCACCGCCGAGGGTCCGAGCGAGGGGCTGCAGTGCAGGGCCACCTCGTGGGCGCTGGCCAGGGACACGGCGGCAGCCACCAGCCCCAGGAGGGGCTCTCCGCAGAGGAAGCCCACCACGGCCAGCAGGAGCAGGGCCAGGGCGAAGGTGGCCAGGCCTGGCAGCAGGGCATCGCGGGCATCCCCCGGGCCCAACAGCACTCCCTGCCCTGCCAGGATGAGGATCACTCCATAGCCACTCCAGAGGGCTGACAGGGTCAGGCACAGGGCCACCAGCAGGGAGGCGTTCCTGAGGCTCCTCCGGATCCCTGCGGAACAAATGGAGACAGGGCCGTGGTTTTGGACAGCAGGGTGTGGGAAGCAGGAGCTAGGAAAGGTGGGAAGCAGGATCACCACGGGGCAAGGATCAGCACAGGTCCTGCCTGATGGTGGATTTGTCCTGGAGAAAAGGATGCTCAGAGGAACCTTATCCCGCTCTACAACTACCTGGAAGGAGGTTGTAGTGAGGGGTCAGGCTCTTCTCCCAGGGAACAAGAGTCAGGACAAGAGGAAATGGCCTCAAGTTGTGCCAGGGGAGGTTTAGATTGAGTATCAGGGAAAATTTCTCATGGGAAGAGTTGTCCAGCCCTGGCACAGCTGCCCAGGGCAGTGGTGGACTCCCCCTCCCTGGAAGTGTTTAGAGACACACAGATGTGGCACCTGATGACATGGCTTAGTGGTGACCATGGTGCTGGTGCTGCTTGATGGATTTGACAATCTTCAAGCTCTTTTCCAACCTGAACAATTCTGTGATTTGACGATTCTGTGATTTCATGTTGCTATGAGTTACAAAGGATAAATAATTCAACATTCATTCTAGAAGGTGTGGGTTATGTCCTAGGCAGTGATATTTTTCTCTCAGATAAGTAGAGGCACTGTCTCTTGGCATTTACCCATGGACATTTCAATCCATGCCTGCTGAAAGCACTCTCAGAAGCCTGGGAGAGACATGTGTATTCAGTGTGTTAAAACTCCAAGATCCTGGTAGAGCATTTGTTTAAAACAAATTGCCTATAGTGGGAAAATTTGCTGTGCTGACACAGAGCCATGGAATGGTTTGGGTTGAGAGAGAACTCAAAGCACATCCCATTCCACCCCTCCATGGGCAGGGACACCTTGCACTGTCCCAGGGCCCTCCAAGCCTCATCCAGCCTGGCCTTGGACACTTCCAGGGATCCAGGGGCAGCCCCAGCTGCTCTGGACAGCACACTCCTCTGGGAGAAGGGATGAGTGGTCCAGCGAGGCTGCCGTGGTGTGTGTCCTGTTGGCAGGGCAGAGCTGGATGTGCAAAGCCATGGGAGGGAGGCTCGGGGGCTGGCAGCCCCAGGTCTTACCTGCATAGGCCAGGAGAGCTGACACAACCAGCAGCAGGATCCCAAGAGCCGTGCTGGGGATCAGCGGGGTCGCTCGGGGAGAGCTGTAGAAATGCACGGCCAGCAGGAGAGATCCTGTGGGACATGGAGGAGGGAAGCACACAGAGCCTGTAAACCCGGCCCAAAAACCAGGGGAGAATCAGGGTGGACAGAGCGGGGAATAGAGGGAAAATAACAGTGCAAGATCTGCAAATAGGAAAGCCTAAGGAGCTGGGGGAGTGTGACTCAGTTTGTGCCCAAGGTCTCACTGCTTTCTGGGTGCCTGGTTTGAAAAATTTGGGGATTAGTCGTTTGGGGTTGCCAAGAGAGGATGTGGTGCCCCATCCCATCAAGGTCATGTTGGATATTGGGGCTTGGAGCAGCTGTGTCAAGGGGAAGGTGTCCCTGCGCGTGGCAGAGGATGGAACTGGATCATCTTAAAGGTCCCTTCCAAACCATTCTGGGAATGTATGAAAGAGTCAGAAAGTGCTCCCTTGTTGCCAGATAAAGGTAAAAATCCACAATTCCAGTTATACAGAAGGCAGACCGACACACACACCCTGCAGCTGATCACTCCAGCCTTGTACTGATGGAAAACCAGCTGAAAAAATCTGGGAAGGTGGAACACAAAGGAGGAGTAAGGGAAAGGGAGTGAACACAGAAAACAGAGCTGCAGGGAGAAGGGCTGGAAAAGGAAAGGGGAGGAAACTGCATCCAAACCGAGATGATTTACTACAGTGACTATGAAAAAGTTTGGATTTGCTTCCCACCCATGGTGGAACGAGTACAAAACTTCAGGCCAGCCCTTGGAAGCCAACACAAATATTTTGTTGGCCGCTGAAGCAGGCGCAGGGATCTCCGGATAGGAAAGCTCACCCCAGGCAGAGAAGCCTGTGGATAAACAGCCTCCTTAGCCCCCTCGGAAAAGGAGGGTGTCCCGGAAAGCTCGTCCCAAGCCCGTGTCCCGTGCCAGGATGCCAGGAGCGGTCCCTACCTGCGGAAATGCCCAGGAGCCCGATGCAGGAATGCAGTGACTCAGCCCCGCTGTCTCCCATCCCTGCGCGCCGCAGCCCCGGCCGAGGGCTGCACTGCTGCCTCTCTTTCCTCCCATGCTCTTTATAACCAAACCATCGCCGCTGCCGCCGGTCCTCCCTGCTCTCCACCCCTTTTCCCTACAAACCTCTTCTGTTCCTGCTCCTCTCTGCATGCGGGAGGAAATGCAAATGAAGCTCTGGCTGCAGTAAATTTGGGGCTGTGAGTCAGCGTGGGCTGCTGGTAGCTCCCTCCAGGGGCCTCTTAATTTTACTGTTGATTAACCCTTGTTCAAAAAGACACTTGAAAAATAAGGCTAAAAGTTTATTGCTGTTGCTGCTTTTTTTTTTGGGGTTTTTTTTTGTGGTTTTTTTTTGTTTTGTTTTTTTTTTTTTTTTTTTTTTTTGCTCCTGCCAGTGAGGAAATTACACTGGTTAAAATGAAGGTTTTTGCAAGCATCCACCTTGGTGGAGCAAACAAGCCCTCTGCAAGCCCAGCAGCTCCTTGGGGACCACTTGTTTCTCCTCACACTGGCCACGGGCCTGCTGTTTGTCCCTGTCTCAGCTCTGAATGCCTGGCACCAGCCCCCTGAGCTGGGCAAACCCAGGGCAGACTCAGTGCCATTCCCTTAAAGGTGACTTCTGTCCATCTGTCACTCCACATCCAGCTCCTCCAGCCCAGGGGAGCCTCACTGGCTTTCCAGGCCAGGAGTGAGTGTCCAACACTGCCAGAACTGTGTCCCAAAGGGGACATGAAGGACCTGTGGGCAGCTTCCTGCTGCTCCCCGTGGGGAGTGGTGGTCAGGGCACAAAGGTGTTTATGGATGGAGGGGAGGCTGCAGAAAGCACTGGCCTGGGGATCGTGTTGAGTTGTGGCTTGGGTGGGAATTGTCAGAGAACTATTCTGTGAGAGCTGACAGAGCTTGTTTCCTCTGTTGTGTTGTTGGTGGGGATGGGCCAGTGTAGGGACTGTTCCCTTGGGGGACTCAGCTCCAGTTAAAGCAATTCCCACTCTCCTGACAAGGTAAAAGGTGCAGAACAGCATGCAGAGCTTTGCACTGACACTCCTGGGCTGCCCAGGGATGGCTCTGCAGAGCTCCTCCAGCAGCCAGCTCTGATGTTCCCCTCAGCAGATCCTGCTCTGTGATCCCCCATAAATCTTGTTCCACAGCCAGGGCAGGAAGACAGGAGAGCTGCTGGGAATGGGGCTGGGAGCTGCACTGGCTGAGCTCAGTCAGGCCTGTGGGATCATCCAAGGGGTGTTGGAGCTGTGGCAGCACCCAGAAGAACCCCAGAGCATCAGGCCCTCTGCTCACCAGGACCCTGCTCCTCCTGCCCCTGAGCCAGCTGCAGCACGATGGCAGCTGGATCCAGCTGCATCCCCTTCACTGCTCCCAGACTTTCCTGGTACCTCTAACTGTGCTCACCCTGCAGGAAGAGGGTCCCTTCCCACCCCTCCTCACTAGAGCCTTAATGCAGATTAAAGCCACTTGTTAATACCAAAGCCCCTGACAAATGTGTACAGCCAAGGCCATCCAGGCTGGAATATCGGCTGAGAAATGTCATTTATCATTCATCTCTTCATTGCAGAGAGATCTTTAGGGCTGACATGTCTATTGTGACAGATGTTTTTACAGGGGGAGGAAACAAGCCTGGCTGGTCCAGTTGCACCAATTGCCCCTGTGAGGGGAACCAGCCCAGCCACTTTACAACAGGCAGGGGTGACTGGTGTGGCAGGCTGTGGAAATGCTCAGCCTCTGGCTACTTTGTTCCATGGCTAGCAGGACTGCTCCCACAGCAGCTGCAGGAAGGAGAAACTACCTGTTCAGCTTGCAACATCACTCGGCTGTTTTTCCATGCAAGAGGAAATAATACACCCCTAAACCATAGTTAGGATTCCTTAGATAGCAAAACGAAAACAGGGGAAAGGCTTTGGGTGTTTTTTATGCATATCTCAATTTAATTCCTGTTCTGGGCAATAAAAGTAACTGTGAGGCACAGTCTGGGCTGGGCTAGTGGGACTGCAAGGCCTCTGCCACACATTTCTTGTTCCTGCTTGTTCAGGTAGCAGCTGGCTACCTGAAATCCCTCCTTTGGGGAGAAACATGCCATAAATGTCCCAAGCATCAGCAGTGAGCCTCCTCCTCAGGCCTGCCCTGACTGAGCACCCTGCCAAGCCACGAATTCATCACCCACAGGATGTGCTTCACGTCTCTCCCAAAAATGACAGAGCCCCAAGGAACATGTCTTATAAATAACCCCTGAAAAACACCCTGCAGCCATGTTGTGGGAGTTTTTTGTTCTCTCAGCCTCCACAGGGCGCAGTTATTTCACCAGGGCTGGGCTGAAATAGAGATGTACAGGATCATCTCCATAAGAGCAGAGCCAGGGTGGGAGGAACGAGCTCCAGACACCGAATCCGGCTCCAGGGACCCCTCCAGAGCTCAGGGCTCCAGCAATTCCCAGGGCCACCTCCCTGGAATTAAATAAATGGAGAGATGGTGCTGTTGATGAAGAATCCCATTATTCCAGAGATGAATAAGTGCTTGGACAACTCTCTCAGGCACAGGGTGGGATTGTTGGGGTGCCTGTGCAGGGCTGGGAGTTGGACATTGTGGGGTCACCTCCAACTCTATGACTTCATTCATTTCTAAACTCAGGATGCAAAAGCCAGCAAACAACTGCAGCAAAGTGTAAAATATCCACTTTTGAGAGACGGGATCTGAGGGAAGGAACATTCAGAATCCAAAAAGGAGGTGTGGTGCTAAAAGTCTGAAGCAGCCTTTGCAGTGCAGGGTTCAAAGAACGGGTCAGAAAGGGGAATGCACTGGTTGAAGTCCTGGCTCTGGGCAGGCTCCCTTTGTTACATCTCCTGTGCAAAGGTTTTGGTGCTTCAGTCTGAACTAGAATGGAAAATCAAGAGCTGAGGAGGAAAAACACAGCTGCTGTGTTGAGCAGGGCATGTCAGCTGGGGCTGCTCTGCAGACAACGTGCGGGGAGGAAGATGTCTGAGGGAGCAGCCAGTTGAGGAAACAAATAATATTTATATGCCCTGCCTGTGGAGCTGGAAATAATGCCAGTAAGAAGGCGAGGCCAGCCCTCCGGCCCCTCCTGCCCGGGGGAGGGCTGGCGCTATAAAGGGCGGCGGCAGCGAGCGGAGCCCGCAGCGGCGCGGTGCTCGGGGAGCATGGCAAAGCGGGTGGCCGTGGTGCTGGCCGGCTGCGGCGTGTTCGATGGCAGCGAGGTGCACGAGGCTTCGGCCGTGCTGGTGCATCTCAGCCGGGAGGGGGCTCAGGTAAGAGGCACGGGCCGGGTCCTGCCCGGCTCCTTCTCCCGGCTCTGCTCCTCATCCTCTCCGCTCCTTGGCTCTGACAAACTCCCCAAAAGCCGGCAGCGGTGCCCGGAGTCACCGGGAGCGGTGTGGAGAGCTCCTGCTCAGCCGTGCTGTACAAAGGGATTGGCGTGGGGCTCTGCATCCAAACCCCCAGCAGACTTTCCTGAATGCCTTCTCTCTTCGCTTCTGGCTTCACATCCTCTTTTCTCTCTTGATCTTTCTGTTTAAAAGACAGTTTGGGCTGTTTGAAATTAATCTTTTTAAAACATTCGAAGAGTAGAAGTGAAAATCTACTCAAAGAACCCCAGAATGGTTTGGGCTGGGAAGGACTTTGAAGCTCATCCACTCCCATCCCCTGCCACGGGCAGAGACACCTTCCAGTGTCCCAGGGTGCTCCAAAGCCCGTCCAGCCCGGCTTGGGACACTGCCAGGGGTGAGAGAACAGACAGGATTCGTGAGTGAAACTTGAGGGGTAAAAAAGGTGCAGCTGCTCTAAAAGTCGGGAGAGCCGCTCCGTGAGACTGGGGGAAGGAGGGAGGGAAAACTTCAGGAACATCTCACTCTGCTGTGAACCACCCACGTGCCTAGGTCGGAGCCGTTCCCCTGGGAATGGGAATTGCTCTGTGGAACGCAGAGGCAAAAGGGTGACCCTCCTGTGCCAGCCCCCCCAGTCCCAAACCACCCCAACCCTGCCCTCGCTGTTTGGCTCCACGATGAGACTTGGCCAGACGTTTTCTCCACTGTGTGCAATTCTGCCTTTTCCTCTCCTGGAGCTGCCGCAGTCCTTCCCTCCTGCCATATCCCAGCCCAGCGGGCTCGGAGCCTGTCCCTCCCTCATCCCTGGACCGGCAGGGGCCTCTAGTGGAGGAAACCCGAGCGATATTTCAATCCTCCTTTTCTAAGGAAACACAACAGCGTAGAATGGATTATTTAGCTGCAAGGGAGCAGAGCTCAGTACCTTCCTCTCCACGGGAAGCTGCCAGGAGGTTGCCTCCCATCTTCCTTGTCTTCCACCTAGATAATTCCAAAGTCCTCGACTGCTCCTCACAGGACATTCTTTCCTTCCAGCCCTGCCCTCCCCGGGACACCTTGGTGTTCCTTAAATCCTTCTTAAATTGTGGGCCCCAGAAGTGCACAGATGGGACAGTCCCAAAATCTGTTCACCACCTTCCACTCTTAATTTCTGTATATGAACTTGAAAGTGCTAAAGGAAGGGAAAACATTTTCCAGAAAAACACTCTGACTTTGGGAAAGTTGATGGGGAGAGGAAACTCCAAGTCCTGTCCTGGTGGGAGATGGGATGGGATAGCAGTTCTCTGGATGTTCACCCAGCAAGAGGGATTTATTGGGATATGGATGGACTCTTCAACCCCCCAGATAAGCAGTTCTGGGCACAAACTACTGGAATTTTCCTTCCTCCCTTCCCTCCTTCCTCCATGCCAGCTCTTTCCCAAGAAAGCCCCCCAGCATTCCCACTCACTGCCTGTGCCTCTCCCACGTTTCTCCATCATTCCTGAAGGATAACAGCCCTCTCCCCTCACTCCAGGCTGAGGTGTATGCTCCCAACATCCCCCAGATGCACGTGGTGGACCACGTGAAGGGGCAGCCAACGCCGGAGCAGCGCAATGTCCTGGTGGAAAGTGCCAGGATAGCCAGGGGCAACATCAAGGACCTGGCTACGCTGGATGTCAATGGGCTGGATGCCCTCATCATCCCAGGTAGGACGGGTGGGGTCTGCTTGCCCACAGCTTAGATATTCCATAGCTCTGGAATGGTATGGGAGGAGTGCGATGGCATTTTAGTTCTTTTCTTGATTCTGGACAAATGCTGCCAACCATCCAATCCACCTGAGCATTCCACCAGGGCACACCTGGCAACAATCCTGCCCTGGATACAATCTCCAGCTAAACTGTTTCCCTTTCCTCAGGTGGCTTCGGAGTGGCAAAAAACCTGAGCACTTGGGCCACGCAGGGCAAGAACTGCAGCATCTCCAAGGAGGTGGAGGGTGTCCTGAGGGCATTCCACGCTGCCCACAAACCCATCGGGCTCTGCTGCATCTCCCCAGTGCTGGCAGCCAAAATCTTCCCGGGCTGCGAGGTCACCGTGGGACACGACACGGAGTGTGAGCAGTGAGTGACTGGGGCTTGGGGACAGTCACACCAGGGTCCCCCCAGAGTCCCCAGGGATCCGGGCCAGGTGGTGGAAGCTCACAGGGAGGTGAATGCTATTTCTGGGAACTCAGCTCTGCTGCCTCCAGTGAGGCCTTCAGCAACTCCAGCCCTTTTGGGGACTTTCCAGGGAAAAGTAGAAACTCTGGAAGACTGATTTTATCATTTCTCAGCACAGCAGAAGGAATTATGTAACACCTGTTTGCATTTTTGTGGCTTGTTTTCACAACTCTGATGGCTTTGAATAACACACTTTTATTTTAAATTAATGTAAATGTAATTTATTATTTTAAATTTATTATTTACCTCCCTGATGCCTCACAGACCCAGGGTAGGAAAAGCCTTTGCTGACTCCAAGTTAAGCAGATCCAAGACAGGAATAGGATGGTTACCCAAGGCTTGGGGTGGGAAGAGAGGGAGGGAGTGAAACTGTCTTCAGTCCTACAGGGAAGCTGTGACTGGATTCTCCCAAGGGCAGGCAAGGAATGTTGATGGCTTTTGCTAGGAAGGAGTTTTTTCACTAACTTGGAGGAAGTTGGTGGGAAAAACCCACCCCAAACCTAAATCTAATTGTTGCCCAGGGAAGCTGTGGCTGCTCTATCCCTAGCAGTGTCCAAGGCCAGGCTGGACAGGGCTTGGAGCAGCCTGGGACAGTGCAAGGTGTCCCTGGGCATGGCAGGGGTGGCACTGGATGGGCTTTGAGGTCCCCTGTCACCCAAATCCTCCCAGGCTCCTATTAACATGAACACTGGAGTGGGCGGAATTAGGTAGTGGAACATCCAAAGTGAAACTTCAAGTCTCATTTTGGCTTTACTTCAGATGTTTAACTGATGTGAACAGGAGGTTTCCCTGTTGAATAGTCCTGGAGAAACTCCTCAAGCAGGAGATTTAGATCCTACTGAGCACGTTGTGTGCAGTGACCACAGAACCTTCCCTCTGGCCCTTCCCCAAGCACAGCGTGAAGGAGCTTCCCCACTCCAGGTTTTCCTTGCAGGTGGCCTTATGCCAAGACTGCCGAGGCCATGAAGGAGCTGGGCTGCAGGCACGTCAACAGGCAGGTGAGCGAGGCGCACGTGGACGCGCGGAACCGGCTGGTGAGCACCAGCGCCTTCATGTGCAACGCGCCCATCCACCACGTGCACGACGGCATCGGCAACATGGTCAGGGAAGTGCTCCGGCTGGCCTGAGCCCCAGCTCCTCTCCGTGGATCCTGGCCAGCTCCTCTCCGTGGATCCACTCCTTCCCCTCCCACAGCAACAGCAAAGTGGCACTCTGGCTCTGCCCCCGAGCTCTGGTGGCGGCTGAGCAGGGACAACCCTGGAGGTGTTGTGCTCTGCCAAGGACATGTCAGCCCCTGGCAGGAGCTGGGCTGGGAGCTGCTGGGGGATTGTGGCATGGGGTGGGTTGGGAGGGACCTTAAGTTCATCTTGTTCCAGTCTCCTCCCATGGGCAGGGACCCCTTCCACTGTCCCAGGCTGCTCCAGGCTGGCCTTGGACACTTCCAGGGATCCAGGGGCAGCCACAGCTTCTCTGGGCACCCTGTGCCAGAGCCTGCCCACCCTCACAGAGAGGAATTCCATCCCAATATCCCACCTATCCCTGCCACAGGCTCCCACAGGGCCCAGGGTCAGCTGCTCCCCATCCCCTCCCTCAGAGCAGGGAATTGTGGCCAAAGGAAGGAACCCAGTTCTGCTACCAAATAAAACCTGATGCTTCTACTGAATTCTGAACTCTGCTTCTGTCTCTGGAGCAGGACAAGCTCTGGGTCAGTTGGGAAAATGATACAGGAAGAAATCCCCAGCACCAGCCCCCTTGTTTTGCTGGGATTTGTCAGAACCCAGAGTGGAGCAGGAATGTGACACTGGTGAGAGCAGGACCAGCCCCATGTCACTGGTGGGAAGAGGTGAAATTCTTCTCCTGCATTAACAGAACCAGGGAATTCCAGGTTGGAAGGATCTCAAGCCTCACCTTTGAAAGGTCCAACCTTTCTTGATAAAATTGCTGTCTCAATAAGATGCCCCTGATGGATCCCAAAGTGCCGAAACTCAGGGAATCCACATCTTCCAACAGCTGATTTTCTCATGGTGAAAAATTGTCCTACAGTGCCCAATCAGAATCTGCCCAGGAATGTCCTGTATAGATTATCCCTTGTCCTTTCCATGATTCCTCATAAAAAGGGAGTTTCTTTCTCCTTTGTAGCCACCCTTCAAATACCAAACAAGATCTCCCCTAATCTCAGTCTCCCCAGGCTGAGCAAGCTCAGGTCTCTCAGCCTCTCCTCACATGGGAACTTCCCAGGCTTTGGATCATCTTTGTGGCCTCTGGATCCTCTCCAGCCTGGCCACATCTTTTTTGGCAAAGTGGGGATCAAAACTCCTTCCACAACTCTGATGGCTTAAAAATAAGATTTTATTTGAAATCCAATCCCATCTGCAACCTCTGAGCATTCTTATAAGCACAGAGCTCTCAGCAGCAGCACTGAGAATTTCCTTCTGCACAGATTTCGTTACCCATATGAACTGAACACAAGGTAAATTGCAGGAGTTTACTTTTATTTTGAGTTTAAAGAATGCCCTAGAAAAGGGGGGGATGGATAATCCCATAAAACAGGTTCTAAAAAGGTGGTTCCTGCAAATATATCATAAATATATCATAAATATATCATAAAAAGAGTTCACTGTAGGGCCTAAACCAAGACATAAACCCAAAACAGATTTACACTGAGCAATAGATTGACACTGTCTGGTTCTGAGTCATCTCTTTACCTAACTGGAATCATTTGGACCCATTTTTTTAGTCAGAAAAGGATCTGAATTTGGTCCCAAAAATGTGATTTGTGTATTTCAAGCAGTGTAAACATCATAACCAGCAACCACGTTGCTGCCTGTAAACAGAGTGGTGCAAACTGCTCCCAAACACCTTTAAAACTTAAAAATATTCTACACAAAAGACTTCTAACAGAACTGACCTGTATTTTCTGCTGCCTCCAAAGAAACCAAGACACCACAAAAGTGAGGCTCCCGTTCCCTAAGGAATGTGCACAAGTGCCAAGGAATAAATCCCACTGGGCTTCAGTAAAGGCCGGTCTTCTTCATGATCCTCAGGAATTCCTGCTCGCTCACTTCCCCATCCCCATCCCGATCTGCCTCATCAATCATCTCCTGCAAGAGATGTGGGGTCAGGATTTAGGTCTGGGGTTCACTGGGAATCACTGGATTGATTCAGAATTCTAGCCAGATTTTAGCTGTGCTGGAGAGGACAGTGTTGGCTCAAGCTCAGATAAAATATTTCCTGAAATCTGTTTTGCTGGGTGTAATTATAGAGAAATCTGACCAGGAAACATTATAGGAAAAGTCCTGGGGGAAACAAAGTGCTTGGAGCAGAGTCATTCCTTCCACATCACTGCTACTGCACTAAACTGCAATGGATGATCCCATTCCTGCATCCGTGAGGGCTCAACCCATCCCTGACCTCAAAATCCACGGACTGCAGAAATTCCTCCCTTCCTACCAGCACAGAGAGGATTCTCCTCCCAGCTCCAAAGACCCCAAAACCACCAGGTCCAAACCTGCAGCTCTTCATCAGTGAGGTTCTCCCCCAGCACTTTGGCCACACGTTTCAGGTTTTGGAAAGAGATTTTTCCAGTCTCATCATCATCAAAGAGTTTGAAAGCTTTGAGAATCTCCTCTTTGGAATCTTTCTCAGCCTTAAGGAAGAAAGAACAAGTGTAAGGTAAAACAGGAGTGGTTGTGTTGTAGGTGACACCCAAAATAAAGTTATAAAAGATATGATAGGCTGAGAAACCCTTGGGAACAAATAAAGGAGCCCAGCCAGCAGGAATTACACATAAAATTCAGACAGAGACACAACCAGAATTCCAGAATTTCAGGGATATTTTTCTGTCCTTGCCAGCCAGATATCTTTGGGATTTCATTATCAGGGTCTTCTGCCATTAAATATCTGGATTTTGAAACGATTTTTCAGACCAGAGATTTAATCTGTAAATTAGAATTCAAGGGAAGAGAACACCCCCAAGACAGACATTAAACCTCCAAAAGCTTCCTGCAGGCCTGAGCTGCCTTCCATCTGTGAGAAAAACTTTTTTTCCTTTTTTCAAACACAAAATTCACCTCTGCTTGTTAAAGAAATCTGTTAATGATATCACAATTTTAATTTTCCCCTGAAAAATGAGAGAATCCAGGAGGGGGATTACCCCAGCTTTTATACATTTAATTGTTAGGATTCAAATATATAGAGCTTTAATCTCCCTGGAAAACCAAAAGGAGACAAAGGCTCCTCATCCACCTTCAAAATTCCCTGTGTCTGGAGCTGTGACACATCCATACCATTCTCTGTGACATCACTGCCAGGAAGTCACTGAAGCTGATTTTTCCTGTCCCTTCCTTATCGATGTCTGAGATAATTTTCTTGATCTCTTCTTTCTTAGGCTCAAACCCCAGGGCCCTCATGGCCACCTGGAAGGACAAAAGAAGTTACAAATCCTACAAAATTGTCACCAAAACCTCAGGAGAGGGGGAAAAGTGTCCAAAATTCCGTGTCTCCCAGAAAAGAGGGGCAGGCTGAGACTGAGGCTGCTCTGCACTCCCACCAGGATGCAGAAAACAGGGACAGAAACATTCCTGTTCTGGAATTGTCCCTCAGCTAATCCAGGAATTTCCTACACACACTCTCACCATCT
Organism: Passer montanus; assembly: GCF_014805655.1. Taxonomy (NCBI): domain Eukaryota; kingdom Metazoa; phylum Chordata; class Aves; order Passeriformes; family Passeridae; genus Passer; species Passer montanus. The sequence continues at coordinate 2,688,476 of NW_024372813.1, forward strand.
TTAACTGGTCAACCACAGGGAATTTAAATAAATTTATTTTACATTCTGGTGATAAAAGTCTTGTTGGGAAAACATTTTCCTCCTTTGATAAAGGGCCAGATAATAAGAACAACAACAGCAAGAATAATAACAAAGAATTAAATCCTCAACAAGAGGGGAAACCTGCTCACCCCCACCTTTTCAATGGACACAACCCCTTTTTTTTGATGTTTTATGCACAGAGGAGGAGCTGGGACACAAAGCACAGAATTTTGCATTAATTCTGGGCAGCCTGGCCCTAAACACACTGGATAAGAGCAGAAAAGAACTGCAATTAAAGAGAAAACCATGCCTTTTGCCCACCAGCTGTTCTGCTGGAGGGAGGAAGGGGAAACCCAGGAAACTCCTGTGTTTTTGGAGGTTATGTGAGCATTCATGGCCCTGTTCCCTTACAACCTCAGTGACTCCCAGCCCCGGGGAAACCCCGACCTTCAGCTCCTTGACGTCGATGCTGCCGCTGCCGTCGGTGTGGAAGAGCTCGAAGGCCTCGCGGATCTCCCGCCGCTGCTCCTCGGGCAGCTCCAGCCTCACGTTCGCCCTCTGCCGCTGCGCCGCGGCTCCCGGCGGCGGCTGCTGAAAGGCGCGGGGCTCGGCACGGCACCGCGGGGCGGGGGAGCGGGGCTCTGCCCTGCCCTGCCCTGCCCCCGGGCCCCTCGGTGCCCCCAGCACTGCCCCTGAGCCCCAGACGGCCCCTGAGTCCCCTCATAGCTCTGGAGCCCCCTCCCAGCTTGTGAGTGCCCCCAGACCCGCTCAGGGGCCTCAGAGCGCCTTCGCCGCCCCCTGCCCGCCCCTGAGCCCCTCACGGCCGCTCCCCGCCCTCACCATCCCGCCGGCTTCTCGCCCGGCAGCCCCAATATCGCGCTCTCCCATTGGCTGTCGCCCCCACGCCGCTGCTATGGCAACGCGCGCTCCTATTGGCTGCCGTGATGGCGGAGCCAAAGGTGAATGAGCGCGTGGGAGAATCCCCTCCTTCCTTCAACGCGATTGGCCGGAGTGAAGAGGGGTTAGACCAATCAGCGAGCGGGAGCGGGCTGGCGCGATGCTCGCCCCAGGGAAAGAGGCGGGAACAGGGGGAGTGGGGCGTGGTCTGGCCGGAGGCGCGGCGCTGATTGGCGGAGCGCGGGCAGGGGGCGGGGCCGGGCTCCCTGAGGGCGGCGGCAGCGAGAGGGGCCGGAGGGTCCGGGAGCTGGGAAAGGAGCCGGGAGCGGCCGGGAAAGGAGCCGGGAACGGCCGGGAAAGGAGCTGGGAGCGGCCGGGAAAGGAGCTGGGAACGGCGGGACAGGGCCGGGGTCCGTGAGGAGGGTCCTGCGGGAACGCTGAAGGGCCCTGGGCTGTGGGAAGGGCTGGGAGCAGGGCAGGCGGTGCTGGGGCCGCGGGCAGGAGGTCCCGGGGGCTGTGGGTGAGGCCCTGAAGGCCGAGGGGGGGAGGATGGGGGGCTCAGGGACGGGGCTGAAGGAGCTGGGGGGAACTGGAGGTGCAGCAGGTCGTAAAGGGCATTTTGGAGAGGGATGAGGTGCTGAGGGACAGGGGTGGAAGAGGGAAGAGCTGGAGAGGGATCACCTGTGCCCCTGCTTTAAACCAGCTCGGGGCTGCAGGTGGACGGGCACCGATCCCGCCTCGCCTCGGCTCTTTCCTTGGAATTTCAAAGGGATTTCCGAAAAATCAGTGCCAAAGAGCCAGGCCAGCACCTGTAGTTGCTGATTTAATTTGGAAGAACGGGGAGCATTAATTCCCTCTCTTCATCCTTCTTCAGCATAATGGCTTCAAAGCTTGATTTCTGTAACTAGAAATGTGCTGTTTTATTTGACATTGTGCTATTTTTATTAGGAATAACAGGATATTCTCCCTTTTTTCAAGGATTCTGGTGGACAGTGCCTCACCCAAGCCATGGCCACACGCCTCAGATCGGTGAGTTGGGGCCTCAATTTTGTCTTTTGGTGTTTTGTCTTGAAACAAATTCATAAATGTTCTGCTCATCACTAGGGAAGATATGAGGCTGACCCTGCATTAATGATAATTCTGGGGAAAAAAATTGATTTTCCAAGGGGTAATTTGGGTAGGTTGAATTCATACCTTAAAATCAATATAGACGTAGCTTGGCTTGCCATAAATATTATACTGTGCAATATCAAATTGTAGAGAGTTTATAATAAAATTATATACAATTTTGACTGCCCCTGGATCCCTGTCTAAGGCCAGGTTGGATGGGGCTTGGAGCAGCCTGGGGTGGTGGAAGTGTCCCTGTGGAAGGTGGAATAAAATGAGCTCTGAAATCCCTCCCAACCCAAAGCAGTCTGGGATTCTGGGATTCCTCCGAAGCCTCTGCAGAGCTCTGGGGATATACAATTGTGGCTGCCCCTGGATCCTGCCCAAGGCCAGGTTGGATGGGGCTTGGAGCAGCCTGGGGTGGTGGAAGTGTCCCTGTGGAAGGTGGAATAAAATGAGCTCTGAAATCCCTCCCAACCCAAAGCAGTCTGGGATTCTGGGATTCCTCCGAAGCCTCTGCAGAGCTCTGGGGCTCAGAGGCAGAGGGCAGCATTCTGCTACACTCAAACTTCACTTCAAGCACATCTCAGAGCAGTCTGGGTGCTCTTGGCTCCTGGAGGGTGCACAGCCACCAGGGAGTGCCAGGGATGGAAGGGAAATGTCCTTGGAAGGGAGTGTCTGCCTTTGAGGTGGGGCTGAAGCAGTTTCTGTCCCTCAGCAGCCGTCCCGCCCCGACTGAATCCCCTCATCTTCTCCAAACAACATCCAAAATGCCACATCCACTCCTTGGCTGAACACTGCCAGGGCTGGGGACTCCAAACCTCCCTGGGCAGCTGTGCCAGGGCTTGGCCACTCTTTCAGTGAAGGAATTTCCCCAATATCCACCCTGACCTCCCCTGGCCCAGCCTGGGGCCATTCCCTCTGTTCCTGTGCCTGTTCCCTGGAGCACAGCCTGACCCCCCCGCCTGTCCCCTCCTGGCAGGAGCTGTGCAGAGCCACAAGGGCCCCTGAGCCTCCTTTGCTCCAGGCTGAGCCCCTTCCCAGCTCCTCTCCAGCCTGAGCCCCTTCCCAGCTCCTCTCCAGGCTCAGCCCCTTCCCAGCTCCTCTCCAGGCTCGCTGCAGACCCTCAGCTGCTCCTCACAGGAGCTGCAGACCCTGATCAGACTCTCCCTGCCATGGCCCATCCCAAATAACTGCTTCAGCTTTGATGTAACTCAGGGAGCTCCTCGCATTTCTCTTGTGGATCACCCAGCTCTTGGCAGCAGAGCCTTTGTTTGAGGATGGCCTTAAAGAGTTTTGTGGACAATCACTGTCTTTGTGTGGCTCCCTCGGAGGTGGGGGTTGTGTTACAACCAGGAGGAAAACTCTTTCCAGCCAGCACAGAGCATTCTTTGTGTGACAGCTCCCTGGGACTCGGGGCCTGCATGTTCCGTGCTGGCAGGGAGGTCTTTGGTCTCAGTGCAGTCAGACGAGTGCCCAGACTGAACTCTGTTAATTAGTGACTCCAATCACTGATTTACAAAGCTGAAAGAAAAAGAAAGGAAGAACTAATGGCTCGAAAGGACAGCCCCTGCCTTCACCTGGCTGCTTCCTTGGCCCTGAGTGTCACAGGTTCTGATCATGGTGATGGTTTTGATGCTCTGGGTTAGCTGTGGCAGGAGGCTGAAGCAAATCCCAGAATCATCCCAGAGTCCCAGCCTGGTCTGGGTTGGGAGGGACCTCAAAGCTCCTCCAGTGCCACCCCTGCTGTGGCAGGGACACCTCCCTCTGTCCCAGGCTGCTGCAGCCTGGCCTTGGGCCCTGCCAGGGATCCAGGGGCAGCCACAGCTGTCTGGGCACCTGTGCCAGGCCCTCCCCACTGTCCCAGGAACAATTCCTTCCCAATATCCCAATATCCCATCCATCCCTGCCCCCTGGCAGTGGGAGCCATTCCCTGTGTCCTGCCTCTCCATGCTCTTGTAAATAATCTCTCTCAATCTTTCTTGCAGGCTCCCTTCAAACTATGTTTGCTTTGCTATCCAAGCAGAGTTCATGGGGGCCAATCTTCTTCTCCTTCCCTCCTCCCTGAGCCTCTTGGTTGTGAGCATGAGGCAGAGTCCTTCCAAAATCCCAAAATCAGAGTGTCTGCCCTCCTAACTCCCTGTGACTGCGCAGAGCTTTGATGTCTGAGTTCAGATTCCTCTGGTGGAGCTGCCGAGCAGAACTGCAGCTCACTGAGCCCCAGGGCGGCTCAGGCCGCTGTGCTGTGTGTGCCTGTGTGCCAGGGAGCTCTCCCTGTCCCTGTCCCTGTCCCTGTCCCTGCAGGCTGGCAGGAGCTGCACCGTGATCGGGGGCTCGGGGTTCCTGGGGCGGCACATGGTGGAGCAGCTGCTGGCCAGGGGCTACAGCGTCAACGTCTTCGACATCCAGCAGAGCTTTGCCAGTGAGCAGGTGACCTTCTTCCTGGGGGACCTGTGTGACAAGGAGGTGAGGAAGGGCTGCAAACTAACACGGGCAAATGCAGGCCTTGCACTTTCCTTCCTCTGGAGGAAACAGATCTGGTGTCTGATGTCTGGACTCTGCTGCGAGCTGGAAAGGGCAGGACTGCTTTGTGCCTGGTGCCTTGCATTACTGTTAGCTGAGATTCAGGGTGATTACAGCCCCTGGGCTAATTGCAGGGGGCTCTCCCAGCTCTTCTCAGCTCCATGAGAATGGCACAGCTCATATTCCCAGCAGCCAGGGCAGGATGAGTGGGAGCCTTGGCCAAGGCCTGTGTGAGCCATGGGGGAGGTGACTTTGGGAGAGTCACCTGTACTCAGCCAGTGCCATGGGGAGCTTTAAACCTGCTGCTTCCTCAGGGACCCAACTCCAGGGAGTCCTGAGCCTTGTACCTGCACCTGGGGATGGCAGGGAGTGCAGCCTCACAACCTCCAGCTCTGGAGAAGCTCTGAGGATTTCTCTGGGAAGAAGAGAGGATGTGGTGTGTGCTGAGGATAGGACATTGTGGAGATCCTGGATGCTAATCCCATTCCAGCTGCCCACCTTTATGGAGGGAACATGACTTGAAATGCAGCTGTTTCCACAAAAAGAGCTGCTTTATTTCCCTGCTGTTGCTTTCTCCTGATACCCACCATGGCTGTTGCTCCATTCCCTTCCCCCCTGTTCCTGCAGGCTCTGCTGCCAGCCCTGCAGGGAGTGTCTGTGGTGTTCCACTGTGCCTCACCAGCCCCTTCCAGTGACAACAGGGAGCTGTTCTACAAGGTGAATTTCATGGGAACCAAGGCAGTCATTGAAGCCTGCAAAGAAGCTGGAGTGCAGGTAAAGCTGGAAAAGCCCTGGAGACCAGGAGGGGCTGATGGACTTTGTAACATTGGCACACAGGCCAGTGTCAGCCTTGTCTGAGAGGGGACAAAGGGCTCTGTGATACTGAATTCCCACTTGGTCCATGAAAACCAGTGGAAGAGAGACTCTGTGGGTCTCCTGCTTGGTGCAAACTCAATCCCTGTTTGCCACAGAAAACCACATTGTGATTGGAATGGAAAAGCTTCCATTAAAATCTGTCCTGCCTGGGAGTCACCCTGGGAGAACAACACCTCACAAGTGGCTTCTTTCCTGCTTTCATGAGGGGACAGCCCCAGAGATGGCTTTTCCAGCAGTGGGAATATTCATGGCATCAATTCCCTCCCTGAATTCCTCACCATGGAATGGGGAGGAACACACTTGTGCCATAATCTCAGTGCCATTTGATTTAGAAAGTCAATTGCCCTCAAAAGAAAGAGCCTGAGGAAGCCAGCCTGGGATTGGAGACTGGATTTTCTCCCTAAATTACTTTGATATCCCATAACTTTTCATTTAATTTAATTTATTTTAAATTTATTTATTACATTCATTTCATTTATTTCATTTAAGTCACCAAACAAAAACATCCAAGGTTTCTCTTCTTGTTTAATCCACTGTGATCTGTTATTGTCAAGATGAGCAAATCTTTCTTTAAAACACTGGGTGTGTGTCAAGTGTTCCAAGTCTCTGATTCTCCTGGAGATGTTTTCCCTGGATTGACTGCCTTGGGGGTTTGTTGGAATGTTTTAATCTCCTTTAGGTAGCATTAAATGATGGGACAGAATGAATTAAAAAGTGGGGGTTCTCTTACCTGTAGTTTCTATTCATCTTCTGTTAGACTCAGGTTATTTTCTGTGAAATCAGTTGGTTAAATATTATTATCATTATTATCTTTACTCAGCCTTTGTAAATAATGATCTTTTTATTCTGGACTTTAAACAACTCTGTTCTCCCCTCTCTCTTGCAGAAATTGGTGTTAACCAGCAGTGCCAGTGTAGTTTTTGAGGGCACAGACATAAAAAATGGCTCAGAAGATCTCCCCTATGCACAAAAACCTATTGATTACTACACAGAGACCAAGATCCTGCAGGAGAAGGTATTTGCCAATGGTTAAATTGTCATTTTGGGATTTATTCACTTAATAAAAAGATAATAAAATCAAGCTGTGGCAGGAATTGCCACAGAGGTTGAATGAAATGCTGTGTGACACTGCAGAGGTGTCACTGCCATGGAGGAGCCACAGGATAATCCCAGTTCTCACCTGCCAAGCTTTGGTTTAACAGCAGTCAGGGGAGGTTTTTGTCCTCTCTGCTGCTTTTCCTGATTTTCAGGCTGAATGTAGAGTTGGGAATGTGAAAAAGGCACTGAGTAAGGAGGAGAGGAGTGAGAATGTGGCCTGAGCTAAGGGCACAGGCCGTTACTGAAAATGTTCATGTTACAAAAAGATCTCCAAACATCTGAGAGTTCCCTGCCTTGGACACTTGCACAGCACCAATATCTGCTCTTCTCATGTTCTTACTGCTGCAGCATCTGTGGTTTAAATGTGGGAAAACAATGTTTTCAATCAAAGGCAACAGATCTTTTCTGGATCCTTTTCCCATGGCTTGCATTTCAGCCGTGGGAAGAATCTGCTTTTTGTGCCAGAAGAATTGAGAGTCCCTTCCATGCTGATGCTGATAGTGTGAGAGGCTGGAAGGAATTTCCTCCACAAGAGCTTAATTAATTTTAATTGTGCAAACATCTGTTCCTTCCCCAGCACTTTGCAGTAACTGCTAAAGGGGAAGCTGAGGAGCAGCAATCAGGGGTAGCCCCAGTGCTGGTGATTATGGCTTTGTTTTGGGGGAAACTCAAAGGATTTTGTCTGTGCCTCCTCCATAGAAATCCCAGCAGCTGCTGGAAGCGGAAACACGCTGTTTAGGAGCTCCCAGGAGAATGAAATCTGCTCCAGAGCTGCTGAGTGTGCTGCTGGAGCTCCAGGGAGATGGGATCACCCCCTCCTGAGAGAGATGCAGGGGGGCTGGGCTGGGTACAGCTGCTGGGAGGGACAGAAATGCAATTCCTGAGTGTCCTCTGCTCCAGCTCATGCAGAGGGTTCATGGAGTGAAGGAGCTTGGAGAGCTCCTCTGGCTTCTGGGGGGCTCAAGGAGAGAAGCAAAGCCTTCCCTTCCTTTGTCAGTTCATTAAGTGCTCAATCATAAAAACTGATTTGTGTCTGGGTTTCTTACCAAGGAGAACTGGGAAAAGAGATGGGAACAAAGGAAGGATCACTTGGACAGACAGGAGGGGATAATAATTCTTCCACTGGTTCCTTCCCAAGGGGATGGGGAGCCCCCAGCCCCTGCAGTGATGATTGTGGGATGTTGGAACCCTGGCTAGTGAGAATTTGAGACTTTCTGTGCTGCCAGGCACTGACCCCCAAGAGAACACTGCATTGACCTGAGGCCTGGAGAAGCTTCCAAAATGGAATGGCAGAACTGGGATTGTGGGTGTGGGATTTGAATAGAAGTGTGTGATAGCACAGGGTGGGAAACTCAGAGTTTAAGGGTTTAGAATACAGTAATATAGATAAAGGAAGATGGAGGTTTTGGGGCAGTGGCTGGTCCTTCTTCTCCACCTTCTTCACCTTCTTCTCCCTGGGTTTGGATGGTTTTGTATAATTGGATAAAAAGTCCACACTGCAGCCACAGGGGTGGTTGGTTATTGGGTTAAAAGTGAAAATAATTTAGGTGTCATTTCTTAATTGGACAGTTTAGCCTTAAAAGGCCTCCTAGAGAGAGATATGGGGCTCCATTTTTAGTTTGTTAGAGAGAAGTGCTGTAGAACTCAGGGTTTGTGAGACTGTAACATAGATAAGAATTAATAAACATCTGAGTCCCAACAAGAAATGCCATCTCACACATTTAATCCTGACCCTGGCACAAAAGCAGTTAAGACTCCACCTAGAGATGCATTGCTGAGCTCTGTTTTCTTTCTTGATTTCCTTCTGCTCTTTCCCTGCAGGAGGTGCTCAGTGCAAACGACCCAGACAACAATTTCCTCACCACTGCAATCCGTCCCCATGGAATATTTGGTCCCAGAGACCCTCAGCTGGTTCCCATCCTCATCCAGGCAGCGAGGAGTGGCAAAATGAAGTTCATCATTGGGTGAGCAAGGCCCAGGCACTTCAGAGCTGGGGCAAAATCAATGCTGCATCTACAAAGCCCTTTGGAAGGGAACAAAAGGAAATCAGTTGTGTTATTTCTTTTATTTTTCACTTTCTATTTTTTTTTCCTTAAAAATCCTATGTCAGGGCTCACTCCCTGTCATGGTGAGTGTCCGTAAAGCCAGAGGAATATCCATGAGGAAAGCTGGCATGGCTTGAGCTGTTAAAGAGCTGTGCCATTAATATGAGGAGGCTCAGATTACTTGGTGTTAATTTATACCACTTGTGGTGTTTGAGGTTCTGGCAATTAAAATCCCTATTAAATATGAAACACTAAAAGTATGGCCTGAAATTGCAGCACCAGAGAGTGGGAGGTGGGGAAACGTGGGATGAATTTATCCTGGTGGAAGTCCTTCCTTTTGGCACAAGCAGATTCTCAGCCCAGCTTGCCTTGGGGCTAAATTCCTTTTCTGTGTGCAGGGATGGAAAGAACCTGGTGGATTTCACCTACGTGGAGAACGTGGTGCATGGGCACATCCTGGCTGCAGAAAAGCTGCACAAAGGCTCTCCCCTGTGTGGGAAGGTGAGGAGGGAGGGGAGGGGAGGGGAGGGAAGGGATCCCCAGCCTCTGCTGAGGGGATCCATGCTGATTGCTGAGGGCTCTGGACATCACCCTGCAGGCCAGCAGCTCCAGGCTGTCCATCTGTGGTGAGCACTGAGTGCAGCCACCTGGGCTGAGCTGGATGGATATCCTGGAATTTCCTGCTCTAAAGCTGCTTGGGAAGGGCAGTCCAGGAAGAACTGGGGGCAGCCAGGAGGCACACATGGAAACACAACACAGCAGCCTTTGGGACACAGTTCAGAACAGGAGGAGCTCTTCCAGCTTTCCCTGGTCCTGCTGTGCTCTGGGCACACTGGGGTGTTTTAACTTGTCTGCTCTGTGCTGTGGCAGCCAGTTTGGTTGAGATTTCTGAGGAATCCTGGCCTCTGGAGTGCTGGAAGCAGCTGGTTTCCTTGGAAAAGCAGGGATTCCCCCCTCTGCACACAGAGGTGGGCAGTGCAAAGCAGTTTGTTAGGACAGCGTGCTCTGGCCCAGGTCAGGGGGGTCATGTCCTCACGTGAGCAGGAGAGGGGCCAGCACAGAGCCAAACCTGGGAAATCCACCATGATTTTAACCCCTGGCTTCTGCTCTCCCTCTTGCAGGCCTTTCACATCACCAACGATGAGCCAATTCCCTTCTGGACGTTCATGTCCCGCATCCTGACCGGCCTGGACTACGACCCCCCCAAGTACCACATCCCCTACTGGCTGGCCTATTACCTGGCCCTGCTGCTGGCCCTGCTGCTGGCCCTGCTCAGGCCCCTGGTGACCATCAAGGCCACCTTCACGCCCATGAGGGTGGCCCTGGCTGGGACCTTCCACTACTACAGCTGTGAGCGGGCCAAGAGGGCCATGGGCTACAGCCCCGTGGTCAGCCTGGACGAGGCCATTGCCAGGACTGTGCAGAGCTACCCCGGCCTGCGCCGGGCCAGGGCCTGACAGCCCTGCCTGGAGCCCCTGCTGCCTGCCTGCCACCACTTCTGACAGCTGGACTGGAGCAAGTGTCAGCAGGTCCCAGGAAAGAGGAGTTTTCCTGAACTCTCTGCTCCTCCTCCTCACCGTTCTGTGTGGGAGCTGTGCTGACAGTTTTGTTTCTTGGATGTGACTTCTTGTTTGGAAACAGCTGCTGAACTCTCTGGGCTGTGAATAAACACCCTGCTGTGCCCTCTTGGATCCTGAGCAGGCACACCAGCATTCCTGCTCCCCTCCCTCCACCCTTGTCCGTGTTTTGTTGCTCTGGTGACAGCAGCCACCTCTTCCCAGAGCTGCAGGCTGGGTCACAGACACTTCCCGTGGCTGGCTCCCCTCTGGCCTTTGGCTTTGCTCTCCACAAGAGAGCCCCGTGCCAGAAAGGGCTTCTGCCACCATCTCTTAAATCATTGCAGCTCTTCTGCTTTTCCCTCCACGATCTGGGGGTGGTTTGGCTTCTCCCTGAGGCAGCAGAAGGAGCCCACAAGGAATGTGTTCACTTGTGGGTTCACTCCTTTGTCCATGCAGGATTTATTTCTGTGCCAAAAGAACCCAAGTGAATCACACAGAGCTGACTTTGCAGCTTTGTGTCCCATCTCTGAGAGGGCAGATCCCACTCTCAGCACAAACAGGATGTTAAGGATTCCCTTTTGGGGACAGGGATCTTTGGAGCTGCCTGGCAGCAGCCCCAGCACTGTTCTGCAGATCTCAGTGCTGGGGAGATCCTGCAGCACCAGGCTCCTTCTCCCTGCCCTGTCAGTGCTGGTCACGGAGATTTTTGGTGCTCTGACCACTTAGTCCATGAAAAAACCTCTTTTCCACAAGAAAATGGATAGAAAGCAGCAGTCCTCAAGCTATTTCCTCTGACTTGTATGTTAAATGTTCTTTGCCCTCTAATCTTTCTAAGCACTTCAGTTCTGGTTTGCTTTCAAATGAGGGGTTTAGGTTAGAGCTGGAATTTTGCCCTGTGCAAATTCCTGGATCCCTGGGAGTTCTGGTGTTTCAGATTTCAGAAGGATGGGAAGTGCCTCAGTCACAGAATTACAGAATCCCTGGTTTGGGATGGTTTGGGTAGGGAGGGACCTTAAAGCTCATCCCATTCCACCCCCAGGGACACCTCCCACTGTGCCAGGCTGCTCCAAGCCCCATCCAAGCTGGCCTTGGGCACTTCCAGGGATCCAGGGGCAGCCACAACCTCAGGCCCAAGGAGCCCTAACCTCAATGTGCTGCTATAGTCTGATTAAATGGGTTTTATTTGAACTTCTGGCTGTTTTCTGCAAAAGACCCACCAACCCACTGGGCTTTTTTCCCTGGGAATTTTGATGTGCTGGTTACCAGCTGGCGTTACCAGCCCTGGCCTTGCTTGATTTGCAGCAGATAGTGGCCAGGTGCTTGGGGCAGCCCCCCCGTCCTGCTGGGCACTGCTCAGCCCCGGAGCAGGGACAGCCCTGCCCTGCCACCCGAGGGGATGGGGTCGGGTGGAAGGATCCAGGATTTCCTGAAGCCAAACCAGAGGTACATCACTACATCCCTGTCAGATGATGCCATTTTCTGACTGAGAGATGGGGCAGCTGAGAGGAGTTTTAAGAACTTGTATTCTATTTTCAGTCTCAATGAAGGGTGAGACAATACAGGTGTTAAAATTCACGCTATTGCAATCAGAAGCTTTCTATCAAACTTTAAACATTCTGTACAAATTCATTTCCCTCACATCAACTTCGGCCTCTAGGTGGCATTTCCCAGCCCGGCAGCTCCAATCCGTCCCCAAAATGCCGTGGCTGTGCTTGGGCACGAGTCAGGGCAGGGTCACTCCTCTCCCTGTGCTGAAGGGGCTGGAGGCCCTGGCAGTGAGCTCAGCTGGATCACGGGGGTTCCCTCTCCCAGGAAGGGACCCAGAGCTTTTCTGGGCTGGGGGCACTGCTCAGGTGACACCAAGGCAGGGCTGGGCACAGCTGGGCACAGCTGGGCACAGCTGGCTGGCTGCTCTCCTGCTGCAGTCAGGGAGCTGCCAGGCTAAAAAACAAGCCAAAAGATGCAAAATAGCACAAGAAGCAAGTAGGGAATAAGCAAGGAACAAGTAGGGGATGGTTACAAATAAATGATGTGTAAACAGTATTGATTTAAATTTCAATTAATAGTTTACATTTTCAAAAATTAAAAAGGAAAACCCCCAACATTATTTTATCTACTGGGTAAATAAACTCTGCCAAGTTGCATAAATAGCCCCTCAGCTTTTGCATATAAAGTGATACTACCAAAAACGTGGAGGAGTCACTAGGATTCTGGGGCAATTCCCTGCCTACTCTGAAAGACATTTTCCGACCCTAATTCCAACTTGCATTCCATGGTTCACCTGGGAAGTAGCATGACTTGTGCTTAGGACTCTTTGCAAGAGAAGGAGCAACCAGGTCCAGTCACAGTTCTGATGCTGATCCATTAATAAATAACCTTAAAAGCAATACAATCTTAAGCCACAAGCTGCAGTTTCCCAAGCCCAGGTGAACAGGGAGAGCTGGAGCCTGGCCGTGCCTCCATCCCTGGCCACAGCCTCTTCCAGCCCTGCTCCAACCCCCTCCTCTCGTTTTCCAGCACAAATCCCATTCTGGGTCGTTTTTTGGGGCAGTGATGAGATCATTCTCTTGTGCCCTGCCTGGGTATATTTTTGTGCCACCTCTTGAGCACTGGGAGGGCATGGAGCTGCTGGAGAGAGTCCAGAGGAGGCTCCAGGATGCTCAGGGGGATGGAGCAGCTCTGCTGGCAGGAAAGGCTGGGAGACCTGGCATTGTTCACCTGGCGAGGAGAAGCTTTGGGGTGACCTCAGTGTGGCCTTGCACACTGGAAACATGAAAAACATGGAGACAATTTACAAGGGAGGGAGGGATAGGACACAGGGAAGGGTTAGATGGGTATTGGCAGGAATTGTTCCCTGGGAGGGTGGGCAGGCCCTGGCACAGGGTGCCCAGAGCAGCTGTGGCTGCCCTTGGATCCCTGGCAGTGCCCAAGGCCAGGCTGGACACTGGGAGCAGCCTGGAACAGTGGGAGGTGTCCCTGCCATGGCAGGGGTGACACTGGATGGGCTTTGAGGTCCTTCCCACCCCAAACCATCCAGGGATTTTTATGGCTTCCAATCTGGTTTTGGTGTGTGTCAGCAAGCAGAGGCTGTGAAGCAAAATTGCCATTATCAAACTTTCCTTCCAAAAATCCAGGATCAAATGCAGGTGCAGTCTGTCCCTGTCAGGAACACTCAACAGGAGCTCCCCACGACTTCAAAGAGTTCCCTGGAGCACTCTCATCAAAATCCTTATCTCCCTCTCTCTGCTTTCCTGGCTTTTCCTTGCTGCAGCTCCTCATTTTGCTGACCTGAGATTGGTTTTGGCAGTGGGAGAGATAAAAGAGAGATCTTCTGTTGCTTATCCTGGAGAATGGGGAGGGACAGAGGATTACAAGTGCTTTTCTAGGTGGAGTTAAGGTAACCAAAGCCCATTCCCTCTTACAGGGATTGCAAAGGGAACTTGCTCAGGAGGATTGTCCAAGGAATTGCTTTCAGTGCTGCCCTTGGAACGTGGGGAAAGCCCTGGTCCAGACACATCTCCAGAGAGGAAAAAGAGTGGCTTGTGTGTAATTACCAGAAATGGGTAAGAGGAAAAATGGATGAAAGCAGGTCAGGAATGACCCTGCATGTGCAGGGAGCACAAAGGCTCAGGGCACTCTCATCAAAATCCTTATCTCTCTCTCTCTGCTTTCCTGGCTTTTCCTTGCTGCAGCTCCTCATTTTGCTGACCTGAGATTGGTTTTGGCAGTGGGAGAGATAAAAGAGAGATCTTCTGTTGCTTATCCTGGAGAATAGGGAGGGAAGGGACAGAGGATTACAAGTGCTTTTCTAGGTGGAGTTAAGGTAACCAAAGCCCATTCCCTCTTACAGGGATTGCAAAGGGAACTTGCTCAGGAGGATTGTCCAAGGAATTGCTTTCAGTGCTGCCCTTGGAACGTGGGGAAAGCCCTGGTCCAGACACATCTCCAGAGAGGAAAAAGAGTGGCTTGTGTGTAATTACCAGAATTAGGTAAGAGGAAAAATGGATGAAAGCAGGTCAGGAATGACCCTGCATGTGCAGGGAGCACAAAGGCTCAGGGGCACTGCAGGGTGTGCAGGAGGTGCCCAAGGCCAGGCTGGACAGGGCTGGGAGCAAGCTGGGACAGTGGGAGGTGTCCCTGCCCATGGGGTGGAACAAGAGGGGCTTTGAGGTCCCTTCCAAGCCAGACCATTCCACTGTGGTTCAGTGAGGTTTGGGAGCAGTGTGCCCTGCAAGCACTGGGGGATTTCCAGACACAGGGATCCAGGCCATGCTGCAGGGCTCCAGCTCAGCATTTTGGGAAGCTGTGGAAGGGGTGTTTTCTATCCCAGTACATCCAGTTACCCCCAGTGCTGACGGCAGGGAGCACCAGGACATTCCCACACCTCCCAGCCGTGGCAGGATGGGCTGGCTCTGCTTCCCGGGAGAATTCTCTCCGAGTTTCGCTGCTGCTTGTGCAAGCCCCGGGCTGGTGCCAGGCCCACGGGGGCAGAGTGGTGCAACCCACGCCCTGTCAGGGCAGGGGAACAGCAGCTTGTTTGCCTCAGAGCCTGCAGGGAAGCTGGATTTATCCTCGCTGAGCTGCTGAGGATAAATCAGCATCTCCCTGCTTGCGCCAGAGCGGGTTTGGGGCGTTGTGGTGGCACCGCGGTGTCCCCGCCACAGCTCTGCCTCTGCTGTGCCCCAGCTCTGCTGACAGCAGCACTCTGTGTTGTGCTGGCACTCCCGAGCTCCAGCAGTGTGCAGGTGTGTCCCTGACCACGGGCAGATTGCTGTATTCCTGCAGGGAATCGTTGGGACACACAATGCCCTGCTGCCACCTGCTATTAGGAAGGTGAGGTCTGGCGTTCTGGCAGAGCTCTGCAGTGACACCTCACGAAAAACCAGTTGGGTTCCCTTGTAACAAATGGGTGTAGTGGTTTTACACCCTGCGACTCATCACGGCTCGGCCGGGCTTGGGGCTGGTGGCACCTCTGCAAAGGCCAAGGACTGCAGGGTGACTGCCCTGCCCTCCCCCCCCAGTGCCAGGGAGGGGCTGCAAAGTGGTATCGGCAAAGCAGGAAATGCTCCAGAGCAGCTCAGGGCTCTGCAGTGGGCTTGGTGGGTCTCTCACCACCAGAAAATACTGGAAAAATGCTACAGGATGTTGCTGTGGCTGTTCAAACACAGGCTGGGCTGTGGGGCTGTCTCTGGGCAGGAGTCACCTTTGCCACAGGAATGATTTGGTAAAACACCCTTGCCATGAAATTGGCTGCCTGGATTTCCAGGGTGGAGCAGGTTCCTTGCACACATCCCTGTTCCTGCAGGAATGAGCTGGGGGTTATGGCTGTTGGCACCCAGCTGCCCTGGTCTGGAAGAACAAGGATTGATCAGTGCCAGCTGTGGGACATCTTCATGAGGAAGGGTCTTTGTGCTTTCCTCTGAGAGCACATCCCACGAAAATCCATTTGCTGGTAAAATCAGATATTCCAGGCTGAAATATACTGAAAAACAATAAGGTTTTTAACTGGACCTGGGGGAAAGACTTTTGTTTTCTTGCTCTCCCATGCTACAGGAGTGTGTGTGTGTGTCCCTGGAGAAGTTGGGGGGTTGGGATGGGAGACAGAACCTTGCTCCTGCTCTGGGCTCAGGCACAGCTTTACCTGAGCCTTGGCTGATGGCTGAGGGGGGGCCAGGCCTGCAGGGTGGGGGTTCAGGCCAGATCCTCTTGGTTTTAACCAGATTCAGTGGGAAAATGTAAAAATCCCCCTCTTGGATTCCACTCAGGTCGGATGAGTATAAAGAACTTTTTGTGTTGCTGACTTCAGCAGACTCAGGTTTCCTCCAAAGGTGGAGGGCACCTGCTCCAGCTGGGGCTGCTCCTGCCAAGGAGACCAAGACTGGCTCTTTTCCTGGAGCATCCTGAATTTGGCAGTGTTGAAGTCCCACTGTGAGCAGCTCCCTAGCAGAAATCTATCCCTATCCCTGAGCCTCTGGCAGAAGCTGTCAGCTCCTTCAGGCCCTGCAAGGCCACACTGAGGTCACCCCAAAGCTTCTCCTCTCCAGGTGAACAATCCCAGCTCTCGCAGCCTTTCCTGCCAGCAGAGCTGCTCCATCCTCTGCCCATCCTGGAGCCTCCTGTGGGCTCTCTGCAGCAGCTCCAGCTCCTCCCTGTGCTGGGCCAGGGCTGGGGCAGCTCTGCAGGTGGGGTCTCAGCTGCGCAGGGCAGAATCCCGGTCCCTTTCCTGCTGCCCACGCTGTGGGGACACATCCCCTGAGCCAGCAGTGACCTCCTGGGGTGCTCCTGGGAGCTCTCAGTGTTTGACAGTGAGGTGCTCACAACAAACACCTTTCCATTTTTGCCCGGTTTTTGAACATTCAGTGTGGCACAGTGTGTTCCCACCGGGAAAGCCCAGAGCCCCGAGTGCCTGGGTGTCCCTGCCGTGCCTGGGGACCCGGTGTACCTGCAGGGCTGGCCAGGCCGGGCTCTTACTCACTGCTGTTTCAGGGAAGAGCCAGGACAAACCTTCAGCAAACGCTGGCATGACTCAGGGCTTACCGAAAATAAAGCTGCCCTGTCAGCTGCAGCCCTGGAGCAGGGGATGCAGGCCCAGGAAGGGTCTGGGCTGCGCTTTGCAGCCCGCTTTGAACCGCTCCGGTTTCCCTGAGCTGGACCCGCCGGGAGCTCAGGGCGCGGCCCTGGGAACAGCCCGGCTTATCTCAGCCGGGATCAGCGGCAGCCACCGAGCCCAGCGCAGCTGAGCCCGGCTGCTGCTGAGCCCGAGCAGATCCGAGGGGCAGATCTGGGGCTGCAGTAACGCCTCGATGCCTGAAAATCCCTGATGTCATCCTCACTGTGCTGCTGGGAGCCAGGGCTGGGTCATCGGCCCTGTTCCAGCACATGGGGATGGGATGGGATGGGATGGGATGGGATGGGATGGGATGGGATGGGATGGGATGGGGATGGGGATGGGATGGGATGGGGATGAGATGGGGATGGGGATGGGATGGGATATTTGCCCATCATTCCACAGCAGGAGCTTTCCTTTCCAGCTGCTACAGGTTCAGCATTACCTGTTCCTGAATCAGGGACAGGGGATCCTGGTGGGTGCTTGGTTGGGGCTTCATCACCTCCAGGGCTGGAGCCCCTCTGGAGCTGGGCTGGCAGAGCTGGAGGTGCTCACCTGGAGAGGAGAAGGCTCCAGGGAGAGCTCAGAGCCCTGCCAGGGCCTGAAGGGCTCCAGGAGAGCTGGAGAGGGACTGGGGACAAGGCCTGGAGGGACAGGACACAGGGAATGGCTCCCACTGCCAGAGGGCAGGGCTGGATGGGATATTGGGCAGGAATTGCCCCTGGATCCCTGGCAGTGCCCAAGGCCAGGCTGGACACTGGGGCTGAGAGCACCTGGGACAGTGGGAGGTGTCTCTGCCATGGCAGGGGTGAGACTGGAGGAGCTTTAAGGTCCTTTCAGCCCAAACCATCGTGGGATTCTCTGGTTCTTCCCACACTGTGGCAGTGCCAGGCTGAAGCCCTGACTCCTCAGACAGCTGCAAACACCCAGCCCCAGCTGCCAGGCTCTGGGATGGGCAGGAAGCGAGTCCCAGGGTCTGGCTGTGCCAGGTGTCCCCACAGCCCTCGGGGACCGTGCGGTGACCAGGGCAATTAGAAAGGGAAATCAAGCGAGGAAGAGCGGAATGCCCGGCAATTTCCTGTGGGATTATCACACCTGTGGGCCTCGGTAATGAGTTCCAAGTAGACAATCAGTGTCGAGGGCTAATTACAGCCCCGCTCCCTGATGCTCCAAAGCGGCTCCGAGCCCGAGCAGTATCGGGGTCCCGGGGCCGAGCCCTGGCAGTGCCCGCCCCGAGGAGAAATTCCGCGGGGTGGGAGCTGGGGGGCTGCTCTGGGCTGTGCCAGGGCCCACAGGGCTGGGGACGGTGGCATCCGCTGGGGAATGCCAGGAATGCAGAGCAGAGCCTACAGGGAGGGGAGCCCGTGCCGCCGAACGGAGAAACCTGTTTGATTCCCCTGAAGGGCGAACACACCCAGGTCTCCTCCTCAAAACAAGGCTTGGCTTCCCGGGGCCGGCCCTCTCGGCAGGTGAGGGCTCAGGTGTGCCACAGCCGTGCCACAGCCGAGCCGGGAGAGCGCCGGGAACCGCCCGCAGCCGGGAACTGCCAGGTACGAACGGGAACGGGAATGGGAACCGGGAATGGGAGCGGGAATGGGAACCGGGAGCGGGAATGGGAATGGGAGCGGGAGCGGGAATGGGAGCGGGAATGGGAACCGGGAATGGGAACCGGGAGCGGGAGCGGGAATGGGAACCGGGAATGGGAGTGGGAGCGGGAATAGGAACGGGAGCGGGAGCGGGAATGGGAGCGGGAATGGGAACGGGAGCGGGAATGGGAACGGGAGCAGGAACCGGGAGCGAGAATGGGAATGGGAACGGGGCTACGGGAGCGGGAATGGGAACGGGAACCGGGAACGGGAGCGGGAATGGGAACCGGGAATGGGAACCGGGAGCGGGAGCGGGAATGGGAGCGGGAACAGGAATGGGAACGGGAACCGGGAACAGGAGCGGGAATGGGAACCGGGAACGGGGCTGCTGCAGCTGCAGGATCGCTGCCCTGCCCTGCCCGGGACCCCCGGGGACCCCCGGATCCTCTGCCCTGGAAGCGGAGCTGTTCAGGGTGTCTCGGAGCGAAGCGTGTGAGCTCTGCGGGGATGGGGCTCCTGCAGGAGCGGGCTGGGGCTGAGGTTTGGCTCAAATTCCCTCTCCCTGCCCACGGCTCCACATCCTTCTGAACCCCTTCTCCCCTCCGATATTTCCGTGGGGCACAGCAGTGCCCTCGCCGGGACAGGCTGGTCCAGCAAACTGCGGGGAATTCGGTCCTGTGTCCCCCACAGCCTCGGGAGAGCTTTGCGGGAGCTCCAAACCCTCTGAACCCCTTCTCCCCTCCGGATTTCCGTGGGGCACAGCAGTGCCCTCCCCGGGACAGGCTGGTGTGGGCAGGGTCCAGCAGACTGCGGGGAATTCAGTGCTGTGTCCCCCACAGCCTCGGGAGAGCTTTGCGGGAGCTCCAGACCTGCCCAGCCCCTCCCTGCCAGGACTCCCGTGGGACACAGGGGCTGCAGCAGAGATGTCTCCCTCTCTGCTGCTCTGCCTTGTTTTGTTTCTGCCCGAGTCAGTGCGAAATTAGCACCCTGGGAAGGAGTGGCAGAGCTGGCACGGAGGAGAGAGCACCTCCCTGTGTCCTTGCTTCATCCAGGGAATGTCATCCCCATTTTCCAGTCCCAGCCCTGCTCAGGACAGACCCCACACAGGAGGATGAGCTGCAAGACCTGGGCAGGGATGTCCTTCCTCCTCAGCTGGACCAGGAGGTTTTGTTTAGGATATTTTATTTCTTTTATTACAAAATCCGTTCATTTTATTAATCCACCCAATTACTAAGTACATTTCTTCCCCAAAAAAGTTTACCAGGACTTAAGAGGAAGTCCCAATTTCCACAAGTGGCAGATTTTAGCTTTCTTTTACAAAAAAAAAGTTGTGTTTTCTTGGCAAAGCTTTGTGGTGTCTCTGTGACGTCACGAGGCTTCAAGGAGCTTTTGTCCTGCTCTGTCTGTGGGTCAGCAACACAAACAAAGCTCCACCTTTGACACAAACCCCATTTTTCCTTCCTTTTTCCTTTCATCTTCGGACATCAAGGCTCAAGGTCAGCGGTGTGTGGGTGTGGTGAACGTCCTGCACATCCTTCCTTTTAAACCCAGAAATTAGCTGAGCAATTAGGAATTAATTCCATGTAATTAGAGCAATGAAACTGCACACCCAGGATGGTGACAATGACCCGAGAATTTCTGATTTCTGGCAGTAGCGGGGGTGAGTTGTGCTGGGGGTGGTCCTGCTGGGAGCTCCGGGAGGATCCCTGGGGCTGGGCAGGGCTGAGCTCTGCTCTCAGGAGTTCCCTGATGCAGCAGCTCCAGGCTGTGCCACTTCAACAGCATTTGATGATTTTTTTTTTCTTTTCTTTTCTTTTTTTTTTTTTTTT